>NW_025959060.1:0-31789 GCF_023159225.1 Perognathus longimembris pacificus | reverse complement strand
AGAGTGATGTCTCATGTTCTACGAAGCCAGGACTTCTCCAGTCCTCACCTCCACTAACCCAACTCAGGAAGCCATTGATCGGGTGATGCCCCTGTAGGCATTAATCGTTTGTGATTGTCTTTGTGACCCTGAGAAGATTGTACTAGGTGGGCGGGGATTGGGGACTAAATAGAGTGGCAAAGGGATGGAGGGGTGATGAGGGTGGCGAGGGGAGGCGGGGGGGCTTGGTCCCAGACTGTGTGTATCAGCCTCCCTACATTTGTACTGTGTTAGGGCCAGCATTTCTGCAGTAGCAAGATGTGCCGACCGTTTTGGGGAAAAGAGGAAATATGCAAAGTGCAGGGTATCCTCCGACTGGAGAGTGCTTCCTTCGTGCTCCTGAACATGGCAGGTGTGTGCTGCCAGGCACCTCAGCGTGGAACAGATCTCTGCCCTTATGCTCTAGTGCATGCTGCCCGTTCTCCTCGGTGGTGTGGATGAAGTGTTTTCTTCCACTGTCCTCAGTGTAGAACGTGTTCCTACTACAGTTGACCTCAGCCTGAAACCCGTGTCTTCCAGTCATTCTAATTGTCAAGTCCTGGCTGGCACTGCCTGCAATCCCTGTCCTTCTGCTGACTTCAGCACAGAGTGCACCTCGTGTATCTCTCCTTAGTCCTGAACGCCTCTGGCCCTGGTCTCCAGGGAAGAGAGTTCATCTATTCGGAGTGTCGTGAGCGTTGAAGGCACCCGATGTACCTCTCGTCAGGAAGGTAAATGTCCGCGGAGCCTCCTCTCTCAAGTATTCACCGTGTCTCCTCCTGCTCTGCAAGCAATACAGAAGTATCCCTGCCCCTTCTGCGCATGTAGTGTACCTGCTCCAGCTCGCCTGAGCAAGGTGAGTCTCACTTTGCTTCTTTTCTTCAGCATGCAATCTAATTTGTCCCCCCCGGTTGTGCCTGACTCAGGTCTCTTCCATTTCAGAACAAGCGATTGATCTTGGCAGTCCGCCTTCTCGGTGGTGGGATTGGCCCTCTCAAGCTCCTGGGCAGGATTTCTGTCTAACCGCCCCTGGCCCAGGATGAAGTCCTCGAGCAACAGAGCTATGTAGCACAGCGTGGGTCTCCTGGCGCCTTCTGCAACCTAGAAGGGCTATCCCCTGATGTCCCCTCAGTCTGACAGGAATCCAAATGCTCATCCCCTTCCCTGAGAGGGATGTTGATTTGTTATCTTGGAATAGTCTCTCAGATGCGTTGGGATGCACTGAGATGTAGGTGTTAACCTTGGTTCTCTATGATGTACCAACTCGCCTTTCTCCCACAGTTCCTTGCTCAGATGGAATAATGCTTTTCCTAGCTCCACAACGTGGCCTGCAATCTTCTGAGGCTGTGTTGGGGAGGGAAAGTGATCCTCTCAGCACGGACTGAGTTTTAGGCCTGGATTGTTGGAAAGGCAAGCATGTGCTTGAGCAACGTGTAGCCTGAAATCTGTGTCTTCCACTTGTGCTTGTCTCGCCATGCATTTGCTCAAGCAGTTCTTGGCAAGCAATGTTTGCATTGCAGCTGTCCCAGCTATTGTGGCTTTATGTAGCTGGGATCCCTCTTGTCAGGATGTCAGCGCGGCCTGTGTTCCAGGCCGTTCCTGTTGTCGAGGCAAGTGTGTGTTGTTCACCATGGAGTATGGCCCATAGCGTGCTCCTAGAGCTGGAGTAGGCCAACTGCAGCTCTGCTGGGCTTGTATGTTGTGGAGCTGCTCCGGGAAAGTACAGAGTGGGTGTTTGAAACTGTGTAGTGAGGGTCTTCCCCTCCCGAGATGTATGTTACACCCTCCTTCACTAACAATACAATGTATGTCCCTGTGTTCAGTCAGTGAGCAAAGTGTATTTCTCAGCCTCAGGAAGCATGTAATGCACCTGGTGCAGTCCACTGGAGAAGATGGAGTTAAGGATGTGAGGCCCCCAGTGTTTCCTGCCTCTAATGGCAGCTTCTCAGGAAGGTAGGGCCCGCTGATCTAGGTTTTGACAGCTGGTGCCAGAATGCTGAGGGAGTTTCATCTGCAGTTTCCCATGTAGGAGCTGGAATTGGAGCTGGCTCAAGGGGTAGAGTGCTAGCCTTGAGGGAAACACCTCAGGGACAGCGCCCATGCCCTGAGTTCAAGTGGCAGGACTGACAACCGACAACCAACCCAAAGGCAAACCTGAAGCAAAGCACGGATGGAGTAAGAATCAAGCATATCTACAAGCTGTGCCTCTTAAATATTGGCGGCTCTCCTTTTAAGAGATGAGGTCTTCACTAGCTGGCTTCGCCAATCAATATGGCAAAACCTTCTGGTCGTTAGACAGACAGGAATAGGACTGTTGCATTTCCTTTTTGCATGAGATGCACAGGCTGCAAGTGTCGTGCATCTGTTTCAGCTGTCCAAAGAGGTAGCTTTCGGGTGAAGGCTGGTACAGACACCCTGGAGGCAAGAGGATTCTTCCCTGGTCAGCACTGAAGGTCAACTCAGGTTTTCATGCCCACAGAGTGATGTCTCATGTTCTACGAAGCCAGGACTTCTCCAGTCCTCACCTCCCACTAACCCAACTCAGGAAGCCATTGATCGGGTGATGCCCCTGTAGGCATTAATCGTTTGTGATTGTCTTTTGTGACCCTGAGAAGATTGTACTAGGTGGGCGGGGATTGGGGACTAAATAGAGTGGCAAAGGGATGGAGGGGTGATGAGGGTGGCGAGGGGAGGCGGGGGGCTTGGTCCCAGACTGTGTGTATCAGCCTCCCTACATTTGTACTGTGTTAGGGCCAGCATTTCTGCAGTAGCAAGATGTGCCGACCCGTTTTGGGAAAAGAGGAAATATGCAAAGTGCAGGTATCCTCCGACTGGAGAGTGCTTCCTTCGTGCTCCTGAACATGGCAGGTGTGTGCTGCCAGGCACCTCAGCGTGGAACAGATCTCTGCCCTTATGCTCTAGTGCATGCTGCCCGTTCTCCTCGGTGGTGTGGAATGAAGTGTTTTCTTCCACTGTCCTCAGTGTAGAACGTGTTCCTACTACAGTTGACCTCAGCCTGAAACCCGTGTCTTCCAGTCATTCTAATTGTCAAGTCCTGGCTGGCACTGCCTGCAATCCCTGTCCTTCTGCTGACTTCAGCACAGAGTGCACCTCGTGTATCTCTCCTTAGTCCTGAACGCCTCTGGCCCTGGTCTCCAGGGAAGAGAGTTCATCTTATTCGGAGTGTCGTGAGCGTTGAAGGCACCCGATGTACCTCTCGTCAGGAAGGTAAATGTCCGGCGGAGCCTCCTCTCTCAAGTATTCACCGTGTCTCCTCCTGCTCTGCAAGCAATACAGAAGTATCCCTGCCCTTCTGCGCATGTAGTGTACCTGCTCCAGCTCGCCTGAGCAAGGTGAGTCTCACTTTGCTTCTTTTTCTTCAGCATGCAATCTAATTTGTCCCCCCCGGTTGTGCCTGACTCAGGTCTCTTCCATTTCAGAACAAGCGATTGATCTTGGCAGTCCGCCTTCTCGGTGGTGGGATTGGCCCTCTCAAGCTCCTGGGCAGGATTTCTGTCTAACCCGCCCTGGCCCAGGATGAAGTCCTCGAGCAACAGAGCTATGTAGCACAGCGTGGGTCTCCTGGCGCCTTCTGCAACCTAGAAGGGCTATCCCTGATGTCCCCTCAGTCTGACAGGAATCCAAATGCTCATCCCCTTCCCTGAGAGGGATGTTGATTTGTTATCTTGGAATAGTCTCTCAGATGCGTTGGGATGCACTGAGATGTAGGTGTTAACCTTGGGTTCTCTATGATGTACCAACTCGCCTTTCTCCCACAGTCCTTGCTCAGATGGAATAATGCTTTTCCTAGCTCCACAACGTGGCCTGCAATCTTCTGAGGCTGTGTTGGGGAGGGAAAGTGATCCTCTCAGCACGGACTGAGTTTTAGGCCTGGATTGTGGAAAGGCAAGCATGTGCTTGAGCAACGTGTAGCCTGAAATCTGTGTCTTCCACTTGTGCTTGTCTCGCCATGCATTTGCTCAAGCAGTTCTTGGCAAGCAATGTTTGCATTGCAGCTGTCCCAGCTATTGTGGCTTTATGTAGCTGGGATCCCTCTTGTCAGGATGTCAGCGCGGCCTGTGTTCCAGGCCGTTCCTGTTGTCGAGGCAAGTGTGTGTTGTTCACCATGGAGTATGGCCCATAGCGTGCTCCTAGAGCTGGAGTAGGCCAACTGCAGCTCTGCTGGGCTTGTATGTTGTGGAGCTGCTCCGGGAAAGTACAGAGTGGGTGTTTGAAACTGTGTAGTGAGGGTCTTCCCCTCCCGAGATGTATGTTACACCTCCTTCACTAACAATACAATGTATGTCCCTGTGTTCAGTCAGTGAGCAAAGTGTATTTCTCAGCCTCAGGAAGCATGTAATGCACCTGGTGCAGTCCACTGGAGAAGATGGAGTTAAGGATGTGAGGCCCCCAGTGTTTCCTGCCTCTAATGGCAGCTTCTCAGGAAGGTAGGGCCCGCTGATCTAGGTTTTGACAGCTGGTGCCAGAATGCTGAGGGAGTTTCATCTGCAGTTTCCCATGTAGGAGCTGGAATTGGAGCTGGCTCAAGGGGTAGAGTGCTAGCCTTGAGGGAAACACCTCAGGGACAGCGCCCATGCCCTGAGTTCCAGTGGCAGGACTGACACCGACAACCAATCCAAAGGCAAACCTGAAGCAAAGCCCGGATGGAGTAAGAATCAAGCATATCTACAAGCTGTGCCTCTTAAATATTGGCGGCTCTCCTTTTAAGAGATGAGGCCTTCACTAGCTGGCTTCGCCAATCAATATGGCAAAACCTTCTGGTCGTTAGACAGACAGGAATAGGACTGTTGCATTTCCTTTTTGCATGAGATGCACAGGCTGCAAGTGTCGTGCATCTGTTTCAGCTGTCCAAAGAAGGTAGCTTTCGGGTGAAGGCTGGTACAGACACCCTGGAGGCAAGAGGATTCTTCCCTGGTCAGCACTGAAGGTCAACTCAGGTTTTCATGCCCACAGAGTGATGTCTCATGTTCTACGAAGCCAGGACTTCTCCAGTCCTCACCTCCCACTAACCCAACTCAGGAAGCCATTGATCGGGTGATGCCCCTGTAGGCATTAATCGTTTGTGATTGTCTTTTGTGACCCTGAGAAGATTGTACTAGGTGGGCGGGGATTGGGGACTAAATAGAGTGGCAAAGGGATGGAGGGGTGATGAGGGTGGGCGAGGGGAGGCGGGGGGGCTTGGTCCCAGACTGTGTGTATCAGCCTCCCTACATTTGTACTGTGTTAGGCCAGCATTTCTGCAGTAGCAAGATGTGCCGACCCGTTTTGGGAAAAGAGGAAATATGCAAAGTGCAGGTATCCTCCGACTGGAGAGTGCTTCCTTCGTGCTCCTGAACATGGCAGGTGTGTGCTGCCAGGCACCTCAGCGTGGAACAGATCTCTGCCCCTTATGCTCTAGTGCATGCTGCCGTTCTCCTCGGTGGTGTGGAATGAAGTGTTTTCTTCCACTGTCCTCAGTGTAGAACGTGTTCCTACTACAGTTGACCTCAGCCTGAAACCCGTGTCTTCCAGTCATTCTAATTGTCAAGTCCTGGCTGGCACTGCCTGCAATCCCTGTCCTTCTGCTGACTTCAGCACAGAGTGCACCTCGTGTATCTCTCCTTAGTCCTGAACGCCTCTGGCCCTGGTCTCCAGGGAAGAGAGTTCATCTATTCGGAGTGTCGTGAGCGTTTGAAGGCACCCGATGTACCTCTCGTCAGGAAGGTAAATGTCCGGCGGAGCCTCCTCTCTCAAGTATTCACCGTGTCTCCTCCTGCTCTGCAAGCAATACAGAAGTATCCCTGCCCTTCTGCGCATGTAGTGTACCTGCTCCAGCTCGCCTGAGCAAGGTGAGTCCTCACTTTGCTTCTTTTTCTTCAGCATGCAATCTAATTTGTCCCCCCCGGTTGTGCCTGACTCAGGTCTCTTCCATTTCAGAACAAGCGATTGATCTTGGCAGTCCGCCTTCTCGGTGGTGGGATTGGCCCTCTCAAGCTCCTGGGCAGGATTCTGTCTAACCGCCCCTGGCCCAGGATGAAGTCCTCGAGCAACAGAGCTATGTAGCACAGCGTGGGTCTCCTGGCGCCTTCTGCAACCTAGAAGGGCTATCCCTGATGTCCCCTCAGTCTGACAGGAATCCAAATGCTCATCCCCTTCCCTGAGAGGGATGTTGATTTGTTATCTTGGAATAGTCTCTCAGATGCGTTGGGATGCACTGAGATGTAGGTGTTAACCTTGGGTTCTCTATGATGTACCAACTCGCCTTTCTCCCACAGTTCCTTGCTCAGATGGAATAATGCTTTTCCTAGCTCCACAACGTGGCCTGCAATCTTCTGAGGCTGTGTTGGGGAGGGAAAGTGATCCTCTCAGCACGGACTGAGTTTTAGGCCTGGATTGGTGGAAAGGCAAGCATGTGCTTGAGCAACGTGTAGCCTGAAATCTGTGTCTTCCACTTGTGCTTGTCTCGCCATGCATTTGCTCAAGCAGTTCTTGGCAAGCAATGTTTGCATTGCAGCTGTCCCAGCTATTGTGGCTTTATGTAGCTGGGATCCCTCTTGTCAGGATGTCAGCGCGGCCTGTGTTCCAGGCCGTTCCTGTTGTCGAGGCAAGTGTGTGTTGTTCACCATGGAGTATGGCCCATAGCGTGCTCCTAGAGCTGGAGTAGGCCAACTGCAGCTCTGCTGGGCTTGTATGTTGTGGAGCTGCTCCGGGAAAGTACAGAGTGGGTGTTTGAAACTGTGTAGTGAGGGTCTTCCCCTCCCGAGATGTATGTTACACCTCCTTCACTAACAATACAATGTATGTCCCTGTGTTCAGTCAGTGAGCAAAGTGTATTTCTCAGCCTCAGGAAGCATGTAATGCACCTGGTGCAGTCCACTGGAGAAGATGGAGTTAAGGATGTGAGGCCCCCAGTGTTTCCTGCCTCTAATGGCAGCTTCTCAGGAAGGTAGGGCCCGCTGATCTAGGTTTTGACAGCTGGTGCCAGAATGCTGAGGGAGTTTCATCTGCAGTTTCCCATGTAGGAGCTGGAATTGGAGCTGGCTCAAGGGGTAGAGTGCTAGCCTTGAGGGAAACACCTCAGGGACAGCGCCCATGCCCTGAGTTCAAGTGGCAGGACTGACACCGACAACCAACCCAAAGGCAAACCTGAAGCAAAGCACGGATGGAGTAAGAATCAAGCATATCTACAAGCTGTGCCTCTTAAATATTGGCGGCTCTCCTTTTAAGAGATGAGGTCTTCACTAGCTGGCTTCGCCAATCAATATGGCAAAACCTTCTGGTCGTTAGACAGACAGGAATAGGACTGTTGCATTTCCTTTTTGCATGAGATGCACAGGCTGCAAGTGTCGTGCATCTGTTTCAGCTGTCCAAAGAAGGTAGCTTTCGGGTGAAGGCTGGTACAGACACCCTGGAGGCAAGAGGATTCTTCCCTGGTCAGCACTGAAGGTCAACTCAGTTTTCATGCCCACAGAGTGATGTCTCATGTTCTACGAAGCCAGGACTTCTCCAGTCCTCACCTCCCACTAACCCAACTCAGAAGCCATTGATCGGGTGATGCCCCTGTAGGCATTAATCGTTTGTGATTGTCTTTTGTGACCCTGAGAAGATTGTACTAGGTGGGCGGGGATTGGGGACTAAATAGAGTGGCAAAGGGATGGAGGGGTGATGAGGGTGGCGAGGGGAGGCGGGGGGGCTTGGTCCCAGACTGTGTGTATCAGCCTCCCTACATTTGTACTGTGTTAGGGCCAGCATTTCTGCAGTAGCAAGATGTGCCGACCCGTTTTGGGGAAAAGAGGAAATATGCAAAGTGCAGGTATCCTCCGACTGGAGAGTGCTTCCTTCGTGCTCCTGAACATGGCAGGTGTGTGCTGCCAGGCACCTCAGCGTGGAACAGATCTCTGCCCTTATGCTCTAGTGCATGCTGCCCGTTCTCCTCGGTGGTGTGGAATGAAGTGTTTTCTTCCACTGTCCTCAGTGTAGAACGTGTTCCTACTACAGTTGACCTCAGCCTGAAACCCGTGTCTTCCAGTCATTCTAATTGTCAAGTCCTGGCTGGCACTGCCTGCAATCCCTGTCCTTCTGCTGACTT
Organism: Perognathus longimembris pacificus; assembly: GCF_023159225.1. Lineage (NCBI taxonomy): Eukaryota > Metazoa > Chordata > Mammalia > Rodentia > Heteromyidae > Perognathus > Perognathus longimembris. The sequence goes on along the minus strand of NW_025959060.1, from coordinate 23,682 downwards.
CAGCACAGAGTGCACCTCGTGTATCTCTCCTTAGTCCTGAACGCCTCTGGCCCTGGTCTCCAGGGAAGAGAGTTCATCTATTCGGAGTGTCGTGAGCGTTGAAGGCACCCGATGTACCTCTCGTCAGGAAGGTAAATGTCCGGCGGAGCCTCCTCTCTCAAGTATTCACCGTGTCTCCTCCTGCTCTGCAAGCAATACAGAAGTATCCCTGCCCTTCTGCGCATGTAGTGTACCTGCTCCAGCTCGCCTGAGCAAGGTGAGTCTCACTTTGCTTCTTTTTCTTCAGCATGCAATCTAATTTGTCCCCCCCATTTGTGCCTGACTCAGGTCTCTTCCATTTCAGAACAAGCGATTGATCTTGGCAGTCCGCCTTCTCGGTGGTGGGATTGGCCCTCTCAAGCTCCTGGGCAGGATTTCTGTCTAACCGCCCCTGGCCCAGGATGAAGTCCTCGAGCAACAGAGCTATGTAGCACAGCGTGGGTCTCCTGGCGCCTTCTGCAACCTAGAAGGGCTATCCCTGATGTCCCCCTCAGTCTGACAGGAATCCAAATGCTCATCCCCTTCCCTGAGAGGGATGTTGATTTGTTATCTTGGAATAGTCTCTCAGATGCGTTGGGATGCACTGAGATGTAGGTGTTAACCTTGGGTTCTCTATGATGTACCAACTCGCCTTTCTCCCACAGTCCTTGCTCAGATGGAATAATGCTTTTCCTAGCTCCACAACGTGGCCTGCAATCTTCTGAGGCTGTGTTGGGGAGGGAAAGTGATCCTCTCAGCACGGACTGAGTTTTAGGCCTGGATTGTTGGAAAGGCAAGCATGTGCTTGAGCAACGTGTAGCCTGAAATCTGTGTCTTCCACTTGTGCTTGTCTCGCCATGCATTTGCTCAAGCAGTTCTTGGCAAGCAATGTTTGCATTGCAGCTGTCCCAGCTATTGTGGCTTTATGTAGCTGGGATCCCTCTTGTCAGGATGTCAGCGCGGCCTGTGTTCCAGGCCGTTCCTGTTGTCGAGGCAAGTGTGTGTTGTTCACCATGGAGTATGGCCCATAGCGTGCTCCTAGAGCTGGAGTAGGCCAACTGCAGCTCTGCTGGGCTTGTATGTTGTGGAGCTGCTCCGGGAAAGTACAGAGTGGGTGTTTGAAACTGTGTAGTGAGGGTCTTCCCCTCCCGAGATGTATGTTACACCTCCTTCACTAACAATACAATGTATGTCCCTGTGTTCAGTCAGTGAGCAAAGTGTATTTCTCAGCCTCAGGAAGCATGTAATGCACCTGGTGCAGTCCACTGGAGAAGATGGAGTTAAGGATGTGAGGCCCCCAGTGTTTCCTGCCTCTAATGGCAGCTTCTCAGGAAGGTAGGGCCCGCTGATCTAGGTTTTGACAGCTGGTGCCAGAATGCTGAGGAGTTTCATCTGCAGTTTCCCATGTAGGAGCTGGAATTGGAGCTGGCTCAAGGGGTAGAGTGCTAGCCTTGAGGGAAACACCTCAGGGACAGCGCCCATGCCCTGAGTTCAAGTGGCAGGACTGACACCGACAACCAACCCAAAGGCAAACCTGAAGCAAAGCACGGATGGAGTAAGAATCAAGCATATCTACAAGCTGTGCCTCTTAAATATTGGCGGCTCTCCTTTTAAGAGATGAGGCCTTCACTAGCTGGCTTCGCCAATCAATATGGCAAAACCTTCTGGTCGTTAGACAGACAGGAATAGGACTGTTGCATTTCCTTTTTGCATGAGATGCACAGGCTGCAAGTGTCGTGCATCTGTTTCAGCTGTCCAAAGAAGGTAGCTTTCGGGTGAAGGCTGGTACAGACACCCTGGAGGCAAGAGGATTCTTCCCTGGTCAGCACTGAAGGTCAACTCAGGTTTTCATGCCCACAGAGTGATGTCTCATGTTCTACGAAGCCAGGACTTCTCCAGTCCTCACCTCCCACTAACCCAACTCAGGAAGCCATTGATCGGGTGATGCCCCTGTAGGCATTAATCGTTTGTGATTGTCTTTTGTGACCCTGAGAAGATTGTACTAGGTGGGCGGGGATTGGGGACTAAATAGAGTGGCAAAGGGATGGAGGGGTGATGAGGGTGGCGAGGGGAGGCGGGGGGGCTTGGTCCCAGACTGTGTGTATCAGCCTCCCTACATTTGTACTGTGTTAGGGCCAGCATTTCTGCAGTAGCAAGATGTGCCGACCCGTTTTGGGAAAAGATGAAATATGCAAAGTGCAGGTATCCTCCGACTGGAGAGTGCTTCCTTCGTGCTCCTGAACATGGCAGGTGTGTGCTGCCAGGCACCTCAGCGTGGAACAGATCTCTGCCCTTATGCTCTAGTGCATGCTGCCCGTTCTCCTCGGTGGTCTGGAATGAAGTGTTTTCTTCCACTGTCCTCAGTGTAGAACGTGTTCCTACTACAGTTGACCTCAGCCTGAAACCCGTGTCTTCCAGTCATTCTAATTGTCAAGTCCTGGCTGGCACTGCCTGCAATCCCTGTCCTTCTGCTGACTTCAGCACAGAGTGCACCTCGTGTATCTCTCCTTAGTCCTGAACGCCTCTGGCCCTGGTCTCCAGGGAAGAGAGTTCATCTATTCGGAGTGTCGTGAGCGTTGAAGGCACCCGATGTACCTCTCGTCAGGAAGGTAAATGTCCGGCGGAGCCTCCTCTCTCAAGTATTCACCATGTCTCCTCCTGCTCTGCAAGCAATACAGAAGTATCCCTGCCCTTCTGCGCATGTAGTGTACCTGCTCCAGCTCGCCTGAGCAAGGTGAGTCTCACTTTGCTTCTTTTTCTTCAGCATGCAATCTAATTTGTCCCCCCCGGTTGTGCCTGACTCAGGTCTCTTCCATTTCAGAACAAGCGATTGATCTTGGCAGTCCGCCTTCTCGGTGGTGGGATTGGCCCTCTCAAGCTCCTGGGCAGGATTTCTGTCTAACCGCCCCTGGCCCAGGATGAAGTCCTCGAGCAACAGAGCTATGTAGCACAGCGTGGGTCTCCTGGCGCCTTCTGCAACCTAGAAGGGCTATCCCTGATGTCCCCTCAGTCTGACAGGAATCCAAATGCTCATCCCCTTCCCTGAGAGGGATGTTGATTTGTTATCTTGGAATAGTCTCTCAGATGCGTTGGGATGCACTGAGATGTAGGTGTTAACCTTGGGTTCTCTATGATGTACCAACTCGCCTTTCTCCCACAGTTCCTTGCTCAGATGGAATAATGCTTTTCCTAGCTCCACAACTTGGCCTGCAATCTTCTGAGGCTGTGTTGGGGAGGGAAAGTGATCCTCTCAGCACGGACTGAGTTTTAGGCCTGGATTGTTGGAAAGGCAAGCATGTGCTTGAGCAACGTGTAGCCTGAAATCTGTGTCTTCCACTTGTGCTTGTCTCGCCATGCATTTGCTCAAGCAGTTCTTGGCAAGCAATGTTTGCATTGCAGCTGTCCCAGCTATTGTGGCTTTATGTAGCTGGGATCCCTCTTGTCAGGATGTCAGCGCGGCCTGTGTTCCAGGCCGTTCCTGTTGTCGAGGCAAGTGTGTGTTGTTCACCATGGAGTATGGCCCATAGCGTGCTCCTAGAGCTGGAGTAGGCCAACTGCAGCTCTGCTGGGCTTGTATGTTGTGGAGCTGCTCCGGGAAAGTACAGAGTGGGTGTTTGAAACTGTGTAGTGAGGGTCTTCCCCTCCCGAGATGTATGTTACACCTCCTTCACTAACAATACAATGTATGTCCCTGTGTTCAGTCAGTGAGCAAAGTGTATTTCTCAGCCTCAGGAAGCATGTAATGCACCTGGTGCAGTCCACTGGAGAAGATGGAGTTAAGGATGTGAGGCCCCCAGTGTTTCCTGCCTCTAATGGCAGCTTCTCAGGAAGGTAGGGCCCGCTGATCTAGGTTTTGACAGCTGGTGCCAGAATGCTGAGGGAGTTTCATCTGCAGTTTCCCATGTAGGAGCTGGAATTGGAGCTGGCTCAAGGGGTAGAGTGCTAGCCTTGAGGGAAACACCTCAGGGACAGCGCCCATGCCCTGAGTTCAAGTGGCAGGACTGACACCGACAACCAACCCAAAGGCAAACCTGAAGCAAAGCACGGATGGAGTAAGAATCAAGCATATCTACAAGCTGTGCCTCTTAAATATTGGCGGCTCTCCTTTTAAGAGATGAGGTCTTCACTAGCTGGCTTCGCCAATCAATATGGCAAAACCTTCTGGTCGTTAGACAGACAGGAATAGGACTGTTGCATTTCCTTTTTGCATGAGATGCACAGGCTGCAAGTGTCGTGCATCTGTTTCAGCTGTCCAAAGAAGGTAGCTTTCGGGTGAAGGCTGGTACAGACACCCTGGAGGCAAGAGGATTCTTCCCTGGTCAGCACTGAAGGTCAACTCAGGTTTTCATGCCCACAGAGTGATGTCTCATGTTCTACGAAGCCAGGACTTCTCCAGTCCTCACCTCCACTAACCCAACTCAGGAAGCCATTGATCGGGTGATGCCCCTGTAGGCATTAATCGTTTGTGATTGTCTTTTGTGACCCTGAGAAGATTGTACTAGGTGGGCGGGGATTGGGGACTAAATAGAGTGGCAAAGGGATGGAGGGGTGATGAGGGTGGCGAGGGGAGGCGGGGGGGCTTGGTCCCAGACTGTGTGTATCAGCCTCCCTACATTTGTACTGTGTTAGGGCCAGCATTTCTGCAGTAGCAAGATGTGCCGACCCGTTTTGGGAAAAGAGGAAATATGCAAAGTGCAGGTATCCTCCGACTGGAGAGTGCTTCCTTCGTGCTCCTGAACATGGCAGGTGTGTGCTGCCAGGCACCTCAGCGTGGAACAGATCTCTGCCCTTATGCTCTAGTGCATGCTGCCCGTTCTCCTCGGTGGTGTGGAATGAAGTGTTTTCTTCCACTGTCCTCAGTGTAGAACGTGTTCCTACTACAGTTGACCTCAGCCTGAAACCCGTGTCTTCCAGTCATTCTAATTGTCAAGTCCTGGCTGGCACTGCCTGCAATCCCTGTCCTTCTGCTGACTTCAGCACAGAGTGCACCTCGTGTATCTCTCCTTAGTCCTGAACGCCTCTGGCCCTGGTCTCCAGGGAAGAGAGATCATCTATTCGGAGTGTCGTGAGCGTTGAAGGCACCCGATGTACCTCTCGTCAGGAAGGTAAATGTCCGGCGGAGCCTCCTCTCTCAAGTATTCACCGTGTCTCCTCCTGCTCTGCAAGCAATACAGAAGTATCCCTGCCCTTCTGCGCATGTAGTGTACCTGCTCCAGCTCGCCTGAGCAAGGTGAGTCTCACTTTGCTTCTTTTCTTCAGCATGCAATCTAATTTGTCCCCCCCGGTTGTGCCTGACTCAGGTCTCTTCCATTTCAGAACAAGCGATTGATCTTGGCAGTCCGCCTTCTCGGTGGTGGGATTGGCCCTCTCAAGCTCCTGGGCAGGATTTCTGTCTAACCGCCCCTGGCCCAGGATGAAGTCCTCGAGCAACAGAGCTATGTAGCACAGCGTGGGTCTCCTGGCGCCTTCTGCAACCTAGAAGGGCTATCCCTGATGTCCCCTCAGTCTGACAGGAATCCAAATGCTCATCCCCTTCCCTGAGAGGGATGTTGATTTGTTATCTTGGAATAGTCTCTCAGATGCGTTGGGATGCACTGAGATGTAGGTGTTAACCTTGGGTTCTCTATGATGTACCAACTCGCCTTTCTCCCACAGTTCCTTGCTCAGATGGAATAATGCTTTTCCTAGCTCCACAACGTGGCCTGCAATCTTCTGAGGCTGTGTTGGGGAGGGAAAGTGATCCTCTCAGCACGGACTGAGTTTTAGGCCTGGATTGTTGGAAAGGCAAGCATGTGCTTGAGCAACGTGTAGCCTGAAATCTGTGTCTTCCACTTGTGCTTGTCTCGCCATGCATTTGCTCAAGCAGTTCTTGGCAAGCAATGTTTGCATTGCAGCTGTCCCAGCTATTGTGGCTTTATGTAGCTGGGATCCCTCTTGTCAGGATGTCAGCGCGGCCTGTGTTCCAGGCCGTTCCTGTTGTCGAGGCAAGTGTGTGTTGTTCACCATGGAGTATGGCCCATAGCGTGCTCCTAGAGCTGGAGTAGGCCAACTGCAGCTCTGCTGGGCTTGTATGTTGTGGAGCTGCTCCGGGAAAGTACAGAGTGGGTGTTTGAAACTGTGTAGTGAGGGTCTTCCCCTCCCGAGATGTATGTTACACCTCCTTCACTAACAATACAATGTATGTCCCTGTGTTCAGTCAGTGAGCAAAGTGTATTTCTCAGCCTCAGGAAGCATGTAATGCACCTGGTGCAGTCCACTGGAGAAGATGGAGTTAAGGATGTGAGGCCCCCAGTGTTTCCTGCCTCTAATGGCAGCTTCTCAGGAAGGTAGGGCCCGCTGATCTAGGTTTTGACAGCTGGTGCCAGAATGCTGAGGAGTTTCATCTGCAGTTTCCCATGTAGGAGCTGGAATTGGAGCTGGCTCAAGGGGTAGAGTGCTAGCCTTGAGGGAAACACCTCAGGGACAGCGCCCATGCCCTGAGTTCCAGTGGCAGGACTGACACCGACAACCAATCCAAAGGCAAACCTGAAGCAAAGCCCGGATGGAGTAAGAATCAAGCATATCTACAAGCTGTGCCTCTTAAATATTGGCGGCTCTCCTTTTAAGAGATGAGGCCTTCACTAGCTGGCTTCGCCAATCAATATGGCAAAACCTTCTGGTCGTTAGACAGACAGGAATAGGACTGTTGCATTTCCTTTTTGCATGAGATGCACAGGCTGCAAGTGTCGTGCATCTGTTTCAGCTGTCCAAAGAAGGTAGCTTTCGGGTGAAGGCTGGTACAGACACCCTGGAGGCAAGAGGATTCTTGATTCTTCCCTGGTCAGCACTGAAGGTCAACTCAGGTTTTCATGCCCACAGAGTGATGTCTCATGTTCTACGAAGCCAGGACTTCTCCAGTCCTCACCTCCCACTAACCCAACTCAGGAAGCCATTGATCGGGTGATGCCCCTGTAGGCATTAATCGTTTGTGATTGTCTTTTGTGACCCTGAGAAGATTGTACTAGATGGGCGGGGATTGGGGACTAAATAGAGTGGCAAAGGGATGGAGGGGTGATGAGGGTGGCGAGGGGAGGCGGGGGGGGCTTGGTCCCAGACTGTGTGTATCAGCCTCCCTACATTTGTACTGTGTTAGGGCCAGCATTTCTGCAGTAGCAAGATGTGCCGACCCGTTTTGGGAAAAGAGGAAATATGCAAAGTGCAGGTATCCTCCGACTGGAGAGTGCTTCCTTCGTGCTCCTGAACATGGCAGGTGTGTGCTGCCAGGCACCTCAGCGTGGAACAGGTCTCTGCCCTTATGCTCTAGTGCATGCTGCCCGTTCTCCTCGGTGGTGTGGAATGAAGTGTTTTCTTCCACTGTCCTCAGTGTAGAACGTGTTCCTACTACAGTTGACCTCAGCCTGAAACCCGTGTCTTCCAGTCATTCTAATTGTCAAGTCCTGGCTGGCACTGCCTGCAATCCCTGTCCTTCTGCTGACTTCAGCACAGAGTGCACCTCCTTAGTCCTGAAAGCCTCTGGCCCTGGTCTCCAGGGAAGAGAGTTCATCTATTCGGAGTGTCGTGAGCGTTGAAGGCACCCGATGTACCTCTCGTCAGGAAGGTAAATGTCCGGCGGAGCCTCCTCTCTCAAGTATTCACCGTGTCTCCTCCTGCTCTGCAAGCAATACAGAAGTATCCCTGCCCTTCTGCGCATGTAGTGTACCTGCTCCAGCTCGCCTGAGCAAGGTGAGTCTCACTTTGCTTCTTTTTCTTCAGCATGCAATCTAATTTGTCCCCCCCGGTTGTGCCTGACTCAGGTCTCTTCCATTTCAGAACAAGCGATTGATCTTGGCAGTCCGCCTTCTCGGTGGTGGGATTGGCCCTCTCAAGCTCCTGGGCAGGATTTCTGTCTAACCGCCCCTGGCCCAGGATGAAGTCCTCGAGCAACAGAGCTATGTAGCACAGCGTGGGTCTCCTGGCGCCTTCTGCAACCTAGAAGGGCTATCCCTGATGTCCCCTCAGTCTGACAGGAATCCAAATGCTCATCCCCTTCCCTGAGAGGGATGTTGATTTGTTATCTTGGAATAGTCTCTCAGATGCGTTGGGATGCACTGAGATGTAGGTGTTAACCTTGGGTTCTCTATGATGTACCAACTCGCCTTTCTCCCACAGTTCCTTGCTCAGATGGAATAATGCTTTTCGTAGCTCCACAACGTGGCCTGCAATCTTCTGAGGCTGTGTTGGGGAGGGAAAGTGATCCTCTCAGCACGGACTGAGTTTTAGGCCTGGATTGTTGGAAAGGCAAGCATGTGCTTGAGCAACGTGTAGCCTGAAATCTGTGTCTTCCACTTGTGCTTGTCTCGCCATGCATTTGCTCAAGCAGTTCTTGGCAAGCAATGTTTGCATTGCAGCTGTCCCAGCTATTGTGGCTTTATGTAGCTGGGATCCCTCTTGTCAGGATGTCAGCGCGGCCTGTGTTCCAGGCCGTTCCTGTTGTCGAGGCAAGTGTGTGTTGTTCACCATGGAGTATGGCCCATAGCGTGCTCCTAGAGCTGGAGTAGGCCAACTGCAGCTCTGCTGGGCTTGTATGTTGTGGAGCTGCTCCGGGAAAGTACAGAGTGGGTGTTTGAAACTGTGTAGTGAGGGTCTTCCCCTCCCGAGATGTATGTTACACCTCCTTCACTAACAATACAATGTATGTCCCTGTGTTCAGTCAGTGAGCAAAGTGTATTTCTCAGCCTCAGGAAGCATGTAATGCACCTGGTGCAGTCCACTGGAGAAGATGGAGTTAAGGATGTGAGGCCCCCAGTGTTTCCTGCCTCTAATGGCAGCTTCTCAGGAAGGTAGGGCCCGCTGATCTAGGTTTTGACAGCTGGTGCCAGAATGCTGAGGGAGTTTCATCTGCAGTTTCCCATGTAGGAGCTGGAATTGGAGCTGGCTCAAGGGGTAGAGTGCTAGCCTTGAGGGAAACACCTCAGGGACAGCGCCCATGCCCTGAGTTCCAGTGGCAGGACTGACACCGACAACCAATCCAAAGGCAAACCTGAAGCAAAGCCCGGATGGAGTAAGAATCAAGCATATCTACAAGCTGTGCCTCTTAAATATTGGCGGCTCTCCTTTTAAGAGATGAGGCCTTCACTAGCTGGCTTCGCCAATCAATATGGCAAAACCTTCTGGTCGTTAGACAGACAGGAATAGGACTGTTGCATTTCCTTTTTGCATGAGATGCACAGGCTGCAAGTGTCGTGCATCTGTTTCAGCTGTCCAAAGAAGGTAGCTTTCGGGTGAAGGCTGGTACAGACACCCTGGAGGCAAGAGGATTCTTCCCTGGTCAGCACTGAAGGTCAACTCAGGTTTTCATGCCCACAGAGTGATGTCTCATGTTCTACGAGGCCAGGACTTCTCCAGTCCTCACCTCCACTAACCCAACTCAGCAAGCCATTGATCGGGTGATGCCCCTGTAGGCATTAATCGTTTGTGATTGTCTTTTGTGACCCTGAGAAGATTGTACTAGGTGGGCGGGGATTGGGGACTAAATAGAGTGGCAAAGGGATGGAGGGGTGATGAGGGTGGCGAGGGGAGGCCGGGGGGCTTGGTCCCAGACTGTGTGTATCAGCCTCCCTACATTTGTACTGTGTTAGGGCCAGCATTTCTGCAGTAGCAAGATGTGCCGACCCGTTTTGGGAAAAGAGGAAATATGCAAAGTGCAGGTATCCTCCGACTGGAGAGTGCTTCCTTCGTGCTCCTGAACATGGCAGGTGTGTGCTGCCAGGCACCTCAGCGTGGAACAGATCTCTGCCCTTATGCTCTAGTGCATGCTGCCCGTTCTCCTCGGTGGTCTGGAATGAAGTGTTTTCTTCCACTGTCCTCAGTGTAGAACGTGTTCCTACTACAGTTGACCTCAGCCTGAAACCCGTGTCTTCCAGTCATTCTAATTGTCAAGTCCTGGCTGGCACTGCCTGCAATCCCTGTCCTTCTGCTGACTTCAGCACAGAGTGCACCTCCTTAGTCCTGAAAGCCTCTGGCCCTGGTCTCCAGGGAAGAGAGTTCATCTATTCGGAGTGTCGTGAGCGTTGAAGGCACCCGATGTACCTCTCGTCAGGAAGGTAAATGTCCGGCGGAGCCTCCTCTCTCAAGTATTCACCGTGTCTCCTCCTGCTCTGCAAGCAATACAGAAGTATCCCTGCCCTTCTGCGCATGTAGTGTACCTGCTCCAGCTCGCCTGAGCAAGGTGAGTCTCACTTTGCTTCTTTTTCTTCAGCATGCAATCTAATTTGTCCCCCCCGGTTGTGCCTGACTCAGGTCTCTTCCATTTCAGAACAAGCGATTGATCTTGGCAGTCCGCCTTCTCGGTGGTGGGATTGGCCCTCTCAAGCTCCTGGGCAGGATTTCTGTCTAACCGCCCCTGGCCCAGGATGAAGTCCTCGAGCAACAGAGCTATGTAGCACAGCGTGGGTCTCCTGGCGCCTTCTGCAACCTAGAAGGGCTATCCCTGATGTCCCCTCAGTCTGACAGGAATCCAAATGCTCATCCCCTTCCCTGAGAGGGATGTTGATTTGTTATCTTGGAATAGTCTCTCAGATGCGTTGGGATGCACTGAGATGTAGGTGTTAACCTTGGGTTCTCTATGATGTACCAACTCGCCTTTCTCCCACAGTTCCTTGCTCAGATGGAATAATGCTTTTCCTAGCTCCACAACGTGGCCTGCAATCTTCTGAGGCTGTGTTGGGGAGGGAAAGTGATCCTCTCAGCACGGACTGAGTTTTAGGCCTGGATTGTTGGAAAGGCAAGCATGTGCTTGAGCAACGTGTAGCCTGAAATCTGTGTCTTCCACTTGTGCTTGTCTCGCCATGCATTTGCTCAAGCAGTTCTTGGCAAGCAATGTTTGCATTGCAGCTGTCCCAGCTATTGTGGCTTTATGTAGCTGGGATCCCTCTTGTCAGGATGTCAGCGCGGCCTGTGTTTCCAGGCCGTTCCTGTTGTCGAGGCAAGTGTGTGTTGTTCACCATGGAGTATGGCCCATAGCGTGCTCCTAGAGCTGGAGTAGGCCAACTGCAGCTCTGCTGGGCTTGTATGTTGTGGAGCTGCTCCGGGAAAGTACAGAGTGGGTGTTTGAAACTGTGTAGTGAGGGTCTTCCCCTCCCGAGATGTATGTTACACCTCCTTCACTAACAATACAATGTATGTCCCTGTGTTCAGTCAGTGAGCAAAGTGTATTTCTCAGCCTCAGGAAGCATGTAATGCACCTGGTGCAGTCCACTGGAGAAGATGGAGTTAAGGATGTGAGGCCCCCAGTGTTTCCTGCCTCTAATGGCAGCTTCTCAGGAAGGTAGGGCCCGCTGATCTAGGTTTTGACAGCTGGTGCCAGAATGCTGAGGGAGTTTCATCTGCAGTTTCCCATGTAGGAGCTGGAATTGGAGCTGGCTCAAGGGGTAGAGTGCTAGCCTTGAGGGAAACACCTCAGGGACAGCGCCCATGCCCTGAGTTCCAGTGGCAGGACTGACACCGACAACCAATCCAAAGGCAAACCTGAAGCAAAGCCCGGATGGAGTAAGAATCAAGCATATCTACAAGCTGTGCCTCTTAAATATTGGCGGCTCTCCTTTTAAGAGATGAGGCCTTCACTAGCTGGCTTCGCCAATCAATATGGCAAAACCTTCTGGTCGTTAGACAGACAGGAATAGGACTGTTGCATTTCCTTTTTGCATGAGATGCACAGGCTGCAAGTGTCGTGCATCTGTTTCAGCTGTCCAAAGAAGGTAGCTTTCGGGTGAAGGCTGGTACAGACACCCTGGAGGCAAGAGGATTCTTCCCTGGTCAGCACTGAAGGTCAACTCAGGTTTTCATGCCCACAGAGTGATGTCTCATGTTCTACGAGGCCAGGACTTCTCCAGTCCTCACCTCCCACTAACCCAACTCAGGAAGCCATTGATCGGGTGATGCCCCTGTAGGCATTAATCGTTTGTGATTGTCTTTTGTGACCCTGAGAAGATTGTACTAGGTGGGCGGGGATTGGGGACTAAATAGAGTGGCAAAGGGATGGAGGGGTGATGAGGGTGGCGAGGGGAGGCGGGGGGCTTGGTCCAGACTGTGTGTATCAGCCTCCCTACATTTGTACTGTGTTAGGGCCAGCATTTCTGCAGTAGCAAGATGTGCCGACCCGTTTTGGGAAAAGAGGAAATATGCAAAGTGCAGGTATCCTCCGACTGGAGAGTGCTTCCTTCGTGCTCCTGAACATGGCAGGTGTGTGCTGCCAGGCACCTCAGCGTGGAAACAGATCTCTGCCCTTATGCTCTAGTGCATGCTGCCCGTCTCCTCGGTGGTCTGGAATGAAGTGTTTTCTTCCACTGTCCTCAGTGTAGAACGTGTTCCTACTACAGTTGACCTCAGCCTGAAACCCGTGTCTTCCAGTCATTCTAATTGTCAAGTCCTGGCTGGCACTGCCTGCAATCCCTGTCCTTCTGCTGACTTCAGCACAGAGTGCACCTCCTTAGTCCTGAAAGCCTCTGGCCCTGGTCTCCAGGGAAGAGAGTTCATCTATTCGGAGTGTCGTGAGCGTTGAAGGCACCCGATGTACCTCTCGTCAGGAAGGTAAATGTCCGGCGGAGCCTCCTCTCTCAAGTATTCACCGTGTCTCCTCCTGCTCTGCAAGCAATACAGAAGTATCCCTGCCCTTCTGCGCATGTAGTGTACCTGCTCCAGCTCGCCTGAGCAAGGTGAGTCTCACTTTGCTTCTTTTTCTTCAGCATGCAATCTAATTTGTCCCCCCCGGTTGTGCCTGACTCAGGTCTCTTCCATTTCAGAACAAGCGATTGATCTTGGCAGTCCGCCTTCTCGGTGGTGGGATTGGCCCTCTCAAGCTCCTGGGCAGGATTTCTGTCTAACCGCCCCTGGCCCAGGATGAAGTCCTCGAGCAACAGAGCTATGTAGCACAGCGTGGGTCTCCTGGCGCCTTCTGCAACCTAGAAGGGCTATCCCTGATGTCCCCTCAGTCTGACAGGAATCCAAATGCTCATCCCCTTCCCTGAGAGGGATGTTGATTTGTTATCTTGGAATAGTCTCTCAGATGCGTTGGGATGCACTGAGATGTAGGTGTTAACCTTGGGTTTCTCTATGATGTACCAACTCGCCTTTCTCCCACAGTTCCTTGCTCAGATGGAATAATGCTTTTCCTAGCTCCACAACGTGGCCTGCAATCTTCTGAGGCTGTGTTGGGGAGGGAAAGTGATCCTCTCAGCACGGACTGAGTTTTAGGCCTGGGATTGGTGGAAAGGCAAGCATGTGCTTGAGCAACGTGTAGCCTGAAATCTGTGTCTTCCACTTGTGCTTGTCTCGCCATGCATTTGCTCAAGCAGTTCTTGGCAAGCAATGTTTGCATTGCAGCTGTCCCAGCTATTGTGGCTTTATGTAGCTGGGATCCCTCTTGTCAGGATGTCAGCGCGGCCTGTGTTCCAGGCCGTTCCTGTTGTCGAGGCAAGTGTGTGTTGTTCACCATGCAGTATGGCCCATAGCGTGCTCCTAGAGCTGGAGTAGGCCAACTGCAGCTCTGCTGGGCTTGTATGTTGTGGAGCTGCTCCGGGAAAGTACAGAGTGGGTGTTTGAAACTGTGTAGTGAGGGTCTTCCCCTCCCGAGATGTATGTTACACCTCCTTCACTAACAATACAATGTATGTCCCTGTGTTCAGTCAGTGAGCAAAGTGTATTTCTCAGCCTCAGGAAGCATGTAATGCACCTGGTGCAGTCCACTGGAGAAGATGGAGTTAAGGATGTGAGGCCCCCAGTGTTTCCTGCCTCTAATGGCAGCTTCTCAGGAAGGTAGGGCCCGCTGATCTAGGTTTTGACAGCTGGTGCTAGAATGCTGAGGGAGTTTCATCTGCAGTTTCCCATGTAGGAGCTGGAATTGGAGCTGGCTCAAGGGGTAGAGTGCTAGCCTTGAGGGAAACACCTCAGGGACAGCGCCCATGCCCTGAGTTCAAGTGGCAGGACTGACACCGACAACCAACCCAAAGGCAAACCTGAAGCAAAGCACGGATGGAGTAAGAATCAAGCATATCTACAAGCTGTGCCTCTTAAATATTGGCGGCTCTCCTTTTAAGAGATGAGGCCTTCACTAGCTGGCTTCGCCAATCAATATGGCAAAACCTTCTGGTCGTTAGACAGACAGGAATAGGACTGTTGCATTTCCTTTTTGCATGAGATGCACAGGCTGCAAGTGTCGTGCATCTGTTTCAGCTGTCCAAAGAAGGTAGCTTTCGGGTGAAGGCTGGTACAGACACCCTGGAGGCAAGAGGATTCTTCCCTGGTCAGCACTGAAGGTCAACTCAGGTTTTCATGCCCACAGAGTGATGTCTCATGTTCTACGAAGCCAGGACTTCTCCAGTCCTCACCTCCCACTAACCCAACTCAGGAAGCCATTGATCGGGTGATGCCCCTGTAGGCATTAATCGTTTGTGATTGTCTTTTGTGACCCTGAGAAGATTGTACTAGGTGGGCGGGGATTGGGGACTAAATAGAGTGGCAAAGGGATGGAGGGGTGATGAGGGTGGCGAGGGGAGGCGGGGGGGGCTTGGTCCCAGACTGTGTGTATCAGCCTCCCTACATTTGTACTGTGTTAGGGCCAGCATTTCTGCAGTAGCAAGATGTGCCGACCCGTTTTGGGAAAAGAGGAAATATGCAAAGTGCAGGTATCCTCCGACTGGAGAGTGCTTCCTTCGTGCTCCTGAACATGGCAGGTGTGTGCTGCCAGGCACCTCAGCGTGGAACAGATCTCTGCCCTTATGCTCTAGTGCATGCTGCCCGTTCTCCTCGGTGGTGTGGAATGAAGTGTTTTCTTCCACTGTCCTCAGTGTAGAACGTGTTCCTACTACAGTTGACCTCAGCCTGAAACCCGTGTCTTCCAGTCATTCTAATTGTCAAGTCCTGGCTGGCACTGCCTGCAATCCCTGTCCTTCTGCTGTCTTCAGCACAGAGTGCACCTCCTTAGTCCTGAAAGCCTCTGGCCCTGGTCTCCAGGGAAGAGAGTTCATCTATTCGGAGTGTCGTGAGCGTTGAAGGCACCCGATGTACCTCTCGTCAGGAAGGTAAATGTCCGGCGGAGCCTCCTCTCTCAAGTATTCACCGTGTCTCCTCCTGCTCTGCAAGCAATACAGAAGTATCCCTGCCCTTCTGCGCATGTAGTGTACCTGCTCCAGCTCGCCTGAGCAAGGTGAGTCTCACTTTGCTTCTTTTTCTTCAGCATGCAATCTAATTTGTCCCCCCGGTTGTGCCTGACTCAGGTCTCTTCCATTTCAGAACAAGCGATTGATCTTGGCAGTCTGCTTTCTCGGTGGTGGGATTGGCCCTCTCAAGCTCCTGGGCAGGATTTCTGTCTAACCGCCCCTGGCCCAGGATGAAGTCCTCGAGCAACAGAGCTATGTAGCACAGCGTGGGTCTCCTGGCGCCTTCTGCAACCTAGAAGGGCTATCCCTGATGTCCCCTCAGTCTGACAGGAATCCAAATGCTCATCCCCTTCCCTGAGAGGGATGTTGATTTGTTATCTTGGAATAGTCTCTCAGATGCGTTGGGATGCACTGAGATGTAGGTGTTAACCTTGGGTTCTCTATGATGTACCAACTCGCCTTTCTCCCACAGTTCCTTGCTCAGATGGAATAATGCTTTTCCTAGCTCCACAACGTGGCCTGCAATCTTCTGAGGCTGTGTTGGGGAGGGAAAGTGATCCTCTCAGCACGGACTGAGTTTTAGGCCTGGATTGTTGAAAGGCAAGCATGTGCTTGAGCAACGTGTAGCCTGAAATCTGTGTCTTCCACTTGTGCTTGTCTCGCCATGCATTTGCTCAAGCAGTTCTTGGCAAGCAATGTTTGCATTGCAGCTGTCCCAGCTATTGTGGCTTTATGTAGCTGGGATCCCTCTTGTCAGGATGTCAGCGCGGCCTGTGTTCCAGGCCGTTCCTGTTGTCGAGGCAAGTGTGTGTTGTTCACCATGGAGTATGGCCCATAGCGTGCTCCTAGAGCTGGAGTAGGCCAACTGCAGCTCTGCTGGGCTTGTATGTTGTGGAGCTGCTCCGGGAAAGTACAGAGTGGGTGTTTGAAACTGTGTAGTGAGGGTCTTCCCCTCCCGAGATGTATGTTACACCTCCTTCACTAACAATACAATGTATGTCCCTGTGTTCAGTCAGTGAGCAAAGTGTATTTCTCAGCCTCAGGAAGCATGTAATGCACCTGGTGCAGTCCACTGGAGAAGATGGAGTTAAGGATGTGAGGCCCCCAGTGTTTCCTGCCTCTAATGGCAGCTTCTCAGGAAGGTAGGGCCCGCTGATCTAGGTTTTGACAGCTGGTGCCAGAATGCTGAGGGAGTTTCATCTGCAGTTTCCCATGTAGGAGCTGGAATTGGAGCTGGCTCAAGGGGTAGAGTGCTAGCCTTGAGGGAAACACCTCAGGGACAGCGCCCATGCCCTGAGTTCCAGTGGCAGGACTGACACCGACAACCAATCCAAAGGCAAACCTGAAGCAAAGCCCGGATGGAGTAAGAATCAAGCATATCTACAAGCTGTGCCTCTTAAATATTGGCGGCTCTCCTTTAAGAGATGAGGCCTTCACTAGCTGGCTTCGCCAATCAATATGGCAAAACCTTCTGGTCGTTAGACAGACAGGAATAGGACTGTTGCATTTCCTTTTTGCATGAGATGCACAGGCTGCAAGTGTCGTGCATCTGTTTCAGCTGTCCAAAGAAGGTAGCTTTCGGGTGAAGGCTGGTACAGACACCCTGGAGGCAAGAGGATTCTTCCCTGGTCAGCACTGAAGGTCAACTCAGGTTTTCATGCCCACAGAGTGATGTCTCATGTTCTACGAGGCCAGGACTTCTCCAGTCCTCACCTCCCACTAACCCAACTCAGGAAGCCATTGATCGGGTGATGCCCCTGTAGGCATTAATCGTTTGTGATTGTCTTTTGTGACCCTGAGAAGATTGTACTAGGTGGGCGGGGATTGGGGACTAAATAGAGTGGCAAAGGGATGGAGGGGTGATGAGGGTGGCGAGGGGAGGCCGGGGGGCTTGGTCCCAGACTGTGTGTATCAGCCTCCCTACATTTGTACTGTGTTAGGGCCAGCATTTCTGCAGTAGCAAGATGTGCCGACCCGTTTTGGGAAAAGAGGAAATATGCAAAGTGCAGGTATCCTCCGACTGGAGAGTGCTTCCTTCGTGCTCCTGAACATGGCAGGTGTGTGCTGCCAGGCACCTCAGCGTGGAACAGATCTCTGCCCTTATGCTCTAGTGCATGCTGCCCGTTCTCCTCGGTGGTCTGGAATGAAGTGTATTCTTCCACTGTCCTCAGTGTAGAACGTGTTCCTACTACAGTTGACCTCAGCCTGAAACCCGTGTCTTCCAGTCATTCTAATTGTCAAGTCCTGGCTGGCACTGCCTGCAATCCCTGTCCTTCTGCTGACTTCAGCACAGAGTGCACCTCCTTAGTCCTGAAAGCCTCTGGCCCTGGTCTCCAGGGAAGAGAGTTCATCTATTCGGAGTGTCGTGAGCGTTGAAGGCACCCGATGTACCTCTCGTCAGGAAGGTAAATGTCCGGCGGAGCCTCCTCTCTCAAGTATTCACCGTGTCTCCTCCTGCTCTGCAAGCAATACAGAAGTATCCCTGCCCTTCTGCGCATGTAGTGTACCTGCTCCAGCTCGCCTGAGCAAGGTGAGTCTCACTTTGCTTCTTTTTCTTCAGCATGCAATCTAATTTGTCCCCCCGGTTGTGCCTGACTCAGGTCTCTTCCATTTCAGAACAAGCGATTGATCTTGGCAGTCCGCCTTCTCGGTGGTGGGATTGGCCCTCTCAAGCTCCTGGGCAGGATTTCTGTCTAACCGCCCCTGGCCCAGGATGAAGTCCTCGAGCAACAGAGCTATGTAGCACAGCGTGGGTCTCCTGGCGCCTTCTGCAACCTAGAAGGGCTATCCCTGATGTCCCCTCAGTCTGACAGGAATCCAAATGCTCATCCCCTTCCCTGAGAGGGATGTTGATTTGTTATCTTGGAATAGTCTCTCAGATGCGTTGGGATGCACTGAGATGTAGGTGTTAACCTTGGGTTCTCTATGATGTACCAACTCGCCTTTCTCCCACAGTTCCTTGCTCAGATGGAATAATGCTTTTCCTAGCTCCACAACGTGGCCTGCAATCTTCTGAGGCTGTGTTGGGGAGGGAAAGTGATCCTCTCAGCACGGACTGAGTTTTAGGCCTGGATTGGTGGAAAGGCAAGCATGTGCTTGAGCAACGTGTAGCCTGAAATCTGTGTCTTCCACTTGTGCTTGTCTCGCCATGCATTTGCTCAAGCAGTTCTTGGCAAGCAATGTTTGCATTGCAGCTGTCCCAGCTATTGTGGCTTTATGTAGCTGGGATCCCTCTTGTCAGGATGTCAGCGCGGCCTGTGTTCCAGGCCGTTCCTGTTGTCGAGGCAAGTGTGTGTTGTTCACCATGGAGTATGGCCCATAGCGTGCTCCTAGAGCTGGAGTAGGCCAACTGCAGCTCTGCTGGGCTTGTATGTTGTGGAGCTGCTCCGGGAAAGTACAGAGTGGGTGTTTGAAACTGTGTAGTGAGGGTCTTCCCCTCCCGAGATGTATGTTACACCTCCTTCACTAACAATACAATGTATGTCCCTGTGTTCAGTCAGTGAGCAAAGTGTATTTCTCAGCCTCAGGAAGCATGTAATGCACCTGGTGCAGTCCACTGGAGAAGATGGAGTTAAGGATGTGAGGCCCCCAGTGTTTCCTGCCTCTAATGGCAGCTTCTCAGGAAGGTAGGGCCCGCTGATCTAGGTTTTGACAGCTGGTGCTAGAATGCTGAGGGAGTTTCATCTGCAGTTTCCCATGTAGGAGCTGGAATTGGAGCTGGCTCAAGGGGTAGAGTGCTAGCCTTGAGGGAAACACCTCAGGGACAGCGCCCATGCCCTGAGTTCAAGTGGCAGGACTGACACCGACAACCAATCCAAAGGCAAACCTGAAGCAAAGCACGGATGGAGTAAGAATCAAGCATATCTACAAGCTGTGCCTCTTAAATATTGGCGGCTCTCCTTTTAAGAGATGAGGCCTTCACTAGCTGGCTTCGCCAATTCAATATGGCAAAACCTTCTGGTCGTTAGACAGACAGGAATAGGACTGTTGCATTTCCTTTTGCATGAGATGCACAGGCTGCAAGTGTCGTGCATCTGTTTCAGCTGTCCAAAGAAGGTAGCTTTCGGGTGAAGGCTGGTACAGACACCCTGGAGGCAAGAGGATTCTTCCCTGGTCAGCACTGAAGGTCAACTCAGGTTTTCATGCCCACAGAGTGATGTCTCATGTTCTACGAAGCCAGGACTTCTCCAGTCCTCACCTCCCACTAACCCAACTCAGGAAGCCATTGATCGGGTGATGCCCCTGTAGGCATTAATCGTTTGTGATTGTCTTTTGTGACCCTGAGAAGATTGTACTAGGTGGGCGGGGATTGGGGACTAAATAGAGTGGCAAAGGGATGGAGGGGTGATGAGGGTGGCGAGGGGAGGCGGGGGGGCTTGGTCCCAGACTGTGTGTATCAGCCTCCCTACATTTGTACTGTGTTAGGGCCAGCATTTCTGCAGTAGCAAGATGTGCCGACCCGTTTTGGGAAAAGAGGAAATATGCAAAGTGCAGGTATCCTCCGACTGGAGAGTGCTTCCTTCGTGCTCCTGAACATGGCAGGTGTGTGCTGCCAGGCACCTCAGCGTGGAACAGATCTCTGCCCTTATGCTCTAGTGCATGCTGCCCGTTCTCCTCGGTGGTGTGGAATGAAGTGTTTTTCTTCCACTGTCCTCAGTGTAAAACGTGTTCCTACTACTGTTGACCTCAGCCTGAAACCCGTGTCTTCCAGTCATTCTAATTGTCAAGTCCTGGCTGGCACTGCCTGCAATCCCTGTCCTTCTGCTGACTTCAGCACAGAGTGCACCTCGTGTATCTCTCCTTAGTCCTGAACGCCTCTGGCCCTGGTCTCCAGGGAAGAGAGTTCATCTATTCGGAGTGTCGTGAGCGTTGAAGGCACCCGATGTACCTCTCGTCAGGAAGGTAAATGTCCGGCGGAGCCTCCTCTCTCAAGTATTCACCGTGTCTCCTCCTGCTCTGCAAGCAATACAGAAGTATCCCTGCCCTTCTGCGCATGTAGTGTACCTGTTCCAGCTCGCCTGAGCAAGGTGAGTCTCACTTTGCTTCTTTTTCTTCAGCATGCAATCTAATTTGTCCCCCCAGGTTGTGCCTGACTCAGGTCTCTTCCATTTCAGAACAAGCGATTGATCTTGGCAGTCCGCCTTCTCGGTGGTGGGATTGGCCCTCTCAAGCTCCTGGGCAGGATTTCTGTCTAACCGCCCCTGGCCCAGGATGAAGTCCTCGAGCAACAGAGCTATGTATCACAGCGTGGGTCTCCTGGCGCCTTCTGCAACCTAGAAGGGCTATCCCTGATGTCCCCTCAGTCTGACAGGAATCCAAATGCTCATCCCCTTCCCTGAGAGGGATGTTGATTTGTTATCTTGGAATAGTCTCTCAGATGCGTTGGGATGCACTGAGATGTAGGTGTTAACCTTGGGTTCTCTATGATGTACCAACTCGCCTTTCTCCCACAGTTCCTTGCTCAGATGGAATAATGCTTTTCCTAGCTCCACAACGTGGCCTGCAATCTTCTGAGGCTGTGTTGGGGAGGGAAAGTGATCCTCTCAGCACGGACTGAGTTTTAGGCCTGGATTGGTGGAAAGGCAAGCATGTGCTTGAGCAACGTGTAGCCTG
Source organism: Perognathus longimembris pacificus (assembly GCF_023159225.1). Taxonomy (NCBI): domain Eukaryota; kingdom Metazoa; phylum Chordata; class Mammalia; order Rodentia; family Heteromyidae; genus Perognathus; species Perognathus longimembris. The sequence continues at coordinate 2,917 of NW_025959060.1, read as the reverse complement.
AAATCTGTGTCTTCCACTTGTGCTTGTCTCGCCATGCATTTGCTCAAGCAGTTCTTGGCAAGCAATGTTTGCATTGCAGCTGTCCCAGCTATTGTGGCTTTATGTAGCTGGGATCCCTCTTGTCAGGATGTCAGCGCGGCCTGTGTTCCAGGCCGTTCCTGTTGTCGAGGCAAGTGTGTATTGTTCACCATGGAGTATGGCTCATAGCGTGCTCCTAGAGCTGGAGTAGGCCAACTGCAGCTCTGCTGGGCTTGTATGTTGTGGAGCTGCTCCGGGAAAGTACAGAGTGGGTGTTTGAAACTGTGTAGTGAGGGTCTTCCCCTCCCGAGATGTATGTTACACCTCCTTCACTAACAATACAATGTATGTCCCTGTGTTCAGTCAGTGAGCAAAGTGTATTCTCAGCCTCAGGAAGCATGGAATGCACCTGGTGCAGTCCACTGGAGAAGATGGAGTTAAGGATGTGAGGCCCCCAGTGTTTCCTGCCTCTAATGGCAGCTTCTCAGGAAGGTAGGGCCCGCTGATCTAGGTTTTGACAGCTGGTGCCAGAATGCTGAGGGAGTTTCATCTGCAGTTTCCCATGTAGGAGCTGGAATTGGAGCTGGCTCAAGGGGGTAGAGTGCTAGCCTTGAGGGAAACACCTCAGGGACAGCGCCCATGCCCTGAGTTCCAGTGGCAGGACTGACACCGACAACCAATCCAAAGGCAAACCTGAAGCAAAGCCCGGATGGAGTAAGAATCAAGCATATCTACAAGCTGTGCCTCTTAAATATTGGCGGCTCTCCTTTTAAGAGATGAGGCCTTCACTAGCTGGCTTCGCCAATCAATATGGCAAAACCTTCTGGTCGTTAGACAGACAGGAATAGGACTGTTGCATTTCCTTTTTGCATGAGATGCACAGGCTGCAGTGTCGTGCATCTGTTTCAGCTGTCCAAAGAAGGTAGCTTTCGGGTGAAGGCTGGTACAGACACCCTGGAGGCAAGAGGATTCTTCCCTGGTCAGCACTGAAGGTCAACTCAGGTTTTCATGCCCACAGAGTGATGTCTCATGTTCTACGAGGCCAGGACTTCTCCAGTCCTCACCTCCCACTAACCCAACTCAGGAAGCCATTGATCGGGTGATGCCCCTGTAGGCATTAATCGTTTGTGATTGTCTTTTGTGACCCTGAGAAGATTGTACTAGGTGGGCGGGGATTGGGGACTAAATAGAGTGGCAAAGGGATGGAGGGGTGATGATGGGTGGCGAGGGGAGGCGGGGGGGCTTGGTCCCAGACTGTGTGTATCAGCCTCCCTACATTTGTACTGTGTTAGGGCCAGCATTTCTGCAGTAGCAAGATGTGCCGACCCGTTTTGGGAAAAGAGGAAATATGCAATGTGCAGGTATCCTCCGACTGGAGAGTGCTTCCTTCGTGCTCCTGAACATGGCAGGTGTGTGCTGCCAGGCACCTCAGCGTGGAACAGATCTCTGCCCTTATGCTCTAGTGCATGCTGCCCGTTCTCCTCGGTGGTCTGGAATGAAGTGTTTTCTTCCACTGTCCTCAGTGTAGAACGTGTTCCTACTACAGTTGACCTCAGCCTGAAACCCGTGTCTTCCAGTCATTCTAATTGTCAAGTCCTGGCTGGCACTGCCTGCAATCCCTGTCCTTCTGCTGACTTCAGCACAGAGTGCACCTCCTTAGTCCTGAAGCCTCTGGCCCTGGTCTCCAGGGAAGAGAGTTCATCTATTCGGAGTGTCGTGAGCGTTGAAGGCACCCGATGTACCTCTCGTCAGGAAGGTAAATGTCCGGCGGAGCCTCCTCTCTCAAGTATTCACCGTGTCTCCTCCTGCTCTGCAAGCAATACAGAAGTATCCCTGCCCTTCTGCGCATGTAGTGTACCTGCTCCAGCTCGCCTGAGCAAGGTGAGTCTCACTTTGCTTCTTTTTCTTCAGCATGCAATCTAATTTGTCCCCCCCGGTTGTGCCTGACTCAGGTCTCTTCCATTTCAGAACAAGCGATTGATCTTGGCAGTCCGCCTTCTCGGTGGTGGGATTGGCCCTCTCAAGCTCACTGGGCAGGATTTCTGTCTAACCGCCCCTGGCCCAGGATGAAGTCCTCGAGCAACAGAGCTATGTAGCACAGCGTGGGGTCTCCTGGCGCCTTCTGCAACCTAGAAGGGCTATCCCTGATGTCCCCTCAGTGTGACAGGAATCCAAATGCTCATCCCCTTCCCTGAGAGGGATGTTGATTTGTTATCTTGGAATAGTCTCTCAGATGCGTTGGGATGCACTGAGATGTAGGTGTTAACCTTGGGTTCTCTATGATGTACCAACTCGCCTTTCTCCCACAGTTCCTTGCTCAGATGGAATAATGCTTTTCCTAGCTCCACAACGTGGCCTGCAATCTTCTGAGGCTGTGTTGGGGAGGGAAAGTGATCCTCTCAGCACGGACTGAGTTTTAGGCCTGGATTGTTGGAAAGGCAAGCATGTGCTTGAGCAACGTGTAGCCTGAAATCTGTGTCTTCCACTTGTGCTTGTCTCGCCATGCATTTGCTCAAGCAGTTCTTGGCAAGCAATGTTTGCATTGCAGCTGTCCCAGCTATTGTGGCTTTATGTAGCTGGGATCCCTCTTGTCAGGATGTCAGCGCGGCCTGTGTTCCAGGCCGTTCCTGTTGTCGAGGCAAGTGTGTGTTGTTCACCATGGAGTATGGCCCATAGCGTGCTCCTAGAGCTGGAGTAGGCCAACTGCAGCTCTGCTGGGCTTGTATGTTGTGGAGCTGCTCCGGGAAAAGTACAGAGTGGGTGTTTGAAACTGTGTAGTGAGGGTCTTCCCCTCCCGAGATGTATGTTACACCTCCTTCACTAACAATACAATGTATGTCCCTGTGTTCAGTCAGTGAGCAAAGTGTATTTCTCAGCCTCAGGAAGCATGTAGCATGTA
>NW_025959059.1:0-29395 GCF_023159225.1 Perognathus longimembris pacificus | reverse complement strand
TACTAATTTCATTTATTTTTCAGAAAAAAACTTCAAAATCTAAAATGTTCATTGCTAACTTTTCTACTTTCCATTTTGAGATTACTATACTATTAATCTGATTTATGATTGTTAATCATTTCTTTATGGCCTATTTTAGGATTAGTTTGTTCATTTTTTTGGTCTAGTTTCTTAATCTCAAGTCATTATATTAAATCTTCCTTATCTAGGCATGGTGTTACGTGCCTATAATCTCAGCACATGGGAGACTAAGGCAGGGGAACAGAAGTTTGGAGCCAGCCTTCATTCCATAGTAAGAATTTATTTTTTTCATATCAGCATTTTTAATGGTAAAATGTCCTCTAAGTGATACTTTAGTTGTGTCTCACAAATGTGTTTTATTTTCCATACCATCTGACTTAAAATACATTCTAATTTGACTCATAGGTTATATAGGTTTTTTAGTTTTTATTCAAATGTAGAGCTTTTATAAATGTCTTCTTGGTATCTAATTTAACTGATTGCAGTTAAATTATACATTCTGTATGATTTTAATGTGTTAAACTTTTTTGGAATTTTATATAAGCACATATAGTTTATTTTTGAGACGGGTTCACAGGCACCCAAGAGTATACCTGAAATTTTTTGCTTTGCATTTGATTAATGTCAGTTGTCAAATTAGTTGAGGCACACACTCTTGCCACTAGGCCATATTCCCAGCAGGTCAAATTAGTTGATAGAGTTCATTTCTTCTATATTCTTGCAGGTCAAACCCCCCCCCATCAGCTTTATCATTGAAAGAGGAGTGTTAACATTTTGAAGTATGATTACACATTTGTCTCTTTTTTTTCAGTTCTGTCAAATTTGTTTCCTACATTTTAATACTGTACTATGGTGTACATAATAATTTAGGATTTTTAAGTCTAGTTAATGAACTGACCCTTCATCTTTATGGAATGTTCCCTCTGTATCTCTGGCCATGCTCCTTGTGATGTTTTTCTCCCCTCTGCTTGATACGAAGGTCAAGGCAGTTGATTTTCCTTCTGGCCTCCTGAATATGAGTGTGCAGAATGGTTCACCTGCAAATTAATAATGTGGTTGTTTGGGGTTCTAGTCCTATGCATAGTACATGCCTTTTTTTTATGAAAATAGTTGAAACAATAAGTGAATCTGGGAGGGAAGATCAGAACTCAATTGCAGACATAATGTTGGATGTTCTTTACTTTTAAATTTAATTTTATTGTACAGGTGATATACAGAAAAGTTACAGTTGCATAAGTAAGGTAATAAGGACATTTGTTTTTGAACAACATTACCTCCTCCCTCATTTTTTCCCATTCCTTTGACTTCTCACCCTACAAGTTGTAAAGTTCATTTCCAACACAGTTTCAAGTGAGTGTCACTGATGCTAATATTAGATATTCTTAAGGACCAGGTAAGTATAAATGGAGATAATTTTCCAAGCCTTTACTAAATAACAAACATAATCCCAAATACCCCCTAGGTACAAACAGATTGAATTCTTGAACCAGACCAAGGGGTGAATAATCATTATTGTTCTCTTTTGTGAATGAGAAACTGAGACAGGGAGGCTGAACTACTCACAAAGTTTATAGGGAGGCAAAATGTGGGTATCAGGTGATGTGTTGAGCTCATTCTGAATCTGCATGCACATCTAGTCAATACTTACTCATATCCTTTACTATCTTCTCACGGTCTTCAGAGTAAGCATTGAAATATATTACCTGCCCTGTAAAACAAGATCTAGTCCCTGCTTGCTTTCACAGTCTCATTTTGAAATACATTCTCAACCTGATTTGCCTCCTTCGTGGAGTCATTTCTAAGATTTCAAATGGAATATGGGTTCTCCTCCAGGAACATGGCTAAAGTCATGTGTATTTATAAGGAAAACAAGTGGCCAAAGCTGTAAAAATGGCTCCACCCTTTTTCAAGTTCCATATAATTTTTCTTTGACCCATGGGAAGGGGGCACAGGGAATGCTATTTAAACAAAAGTTGATTTAAAGTATAAAATGGAACCCAGAGAATCCCCTATGACCCTGAGTATTTCCTTGATGATGCCTCAGATTATTCTGGATATAAAAACAACTGCCCCTTTGTTGGGCATCAGCTTGGCATTGAGCGGAAGAGGGCTGCCTCTCCTCCTGCCCTGGGGCTGTATGACTGTTAGCCATTCCTACCCCCTTCCGGGTCCGGAATGGGAAGAGGTAGCCAAACCAGCCCCGCCCTCTGTCTGTGAGTACGTGTGCCACAATGGTGCCAGCCAAGCTCAGGGGGAGTGGGGTCCTATGGGACGTGACATTAACCTTGGAGGGGTCCTAGGGTGTCGCTCTTGGATGGATAGTTTATTAGCCAATCACTAATGCCTAGCTAGACGCTCCAAGTCCTTCCCCTTCCCACCATCATTACTGCTATAAATGTATTTGCCCTTCCCTTTATTAAAGGGAATTCCAAGGAGTTTTCCCTGAGAAGCCCTTGCATCCTTCCTTTGTTCTTAGGGAGTAAAGGGGGGAGGGGCATCTTAGTGTTCACACATGGGTCCAAGGCTTTCATGTGGCCCTTGCTCAGCCCTTGCTACCTGCTGGTCAGGCAGCTCATGCATGAGGGTGAAAGGGGCCACATGGGAGATAAAAGGCCTGACACCCCTTTTGAAATGCAGATATCACTTAGGGTTGGTGGAGGGGACATTGCTAAATAAGGGAGCATGAGGAACTTCTTGGCATATCCACTTTCTTGTTTGTTTCAACTTTGCATGGGTTAGAAAATCATATTCTACCCACACTGACAACAAAAGGTCCCATGAGGGTGCTGGCCAGATCTGACCTCCATATTGTGGTCCCCTCCCTTGGGAGGACCCCATTACATTTGGTGCATGTGCCAGGAAGAGTCCTTAACCACATTTTTTGGGGAAGATGGAAGATGCCTAGGTGAAGAAAAGAAATCTCCGGAGCTGTAGTTCAAAGGTCTTCATGTGTTGTGCCAGTCACGAAACCAACACCAAGAAGACCACCGAGACTCAGACATTCTGAAATGCAAAAGCAAGGCAAGGCTTTATTTAAGCAAGCTGCAACTCGGGCCTCACCCTACCCACTGACACAGCGGAGGTTAGGAGGAAGCCCGAGCTACGATTACACAGGGCTTATAAAGGCAAAAAACAAAGTTACAGCAATCAGGTGTTTAAGCAAGCAAGATTACATGGGTACAAATCTGATTGGCTCAGGGCTCGAGGAATTCTGGGGGCAGTTAGAGTTAACCATTTCCAGCAGTTAGAGTTCTGGGCCCTAATGGGCTTGTCCTGGGTCTGCTCACAGGGCCTGCTTATCTCAGGTTCACATGGTAAAGTGGGGTTCGCGTGGTAAAGTGGGGTCTGACTTCAAAGTCTGGCACTTCACATGCAGTAACTGGGACTGAAGGCAAAACAAAAGGCTCTTTTAAAACAGGTAACAAACAGTACAAGAAATGTATCCAATGCCTAATGTATGAAACTGTAACCTTTCTGTACATCAGTTTGATAAAAATTAAAAAATTAAAAAAAGAAAGTAAAAAAAATTAAAAAAGAAAGGCAGCCCGGAGGCAAAGAGCGGTACCTGGTTTCAGAATGCCTATAACTTCAGAGTTTTTCCAATGCTGATAAAAGCCAATGTGTAAGTGTTAGAGCACAGGTTAGTAAAAGGCTTTGGAAATCAAGAATGCATTTCTAGATAAGAAATTTGGAAGTGAAGTTGTCCTAAATGATTGTTCCAAAGTGAGAAAAGGAAAATTATGGCTACCAAAATGAGTGTTTAATTACCATTCCAGTTTGTTTATAGGTTTTTTGTAACAGTTCCCAGCAGGCCCACAGAGAAGGACAGATGATTTCTACAAGTTTGTCAGATGTAATGTTGGCCCTTAATAAGTTCCAGAAAGTTGCAGGCAGCCCAGCAGGAAGTGTGACATTCTATCGGAGCCACTGGGAGCCATTGCTGCCTGCTGCCACCACGTCTTCTGTGCATCCCATTTGGTTTGAGATCAAGGATAGCCTAACTGTCATCCGGAAGAATCTATAACTTTATCCTGAGCATCCCTACTGTAGTAAAAGCAGATGGGACTCCATCACATGCAGCTGATTCCTGCTGGAAGGCCACTTTGGATCTGCTGAAACTAAGATTTTGGGGGGACATTCTTCCTGAGGTAGCCTTCCCACTCCTCTGAGTTGTCTGGAGTTGACTAGCTCTATTAAGAAAATTGGAAAGCATGCATGGCAGGCTAGAGAGTCACTCCCAGGTGATGCCTGGGGTGGGAGGTGTGTCCAAGTGTATCAGAGTGTGTCCACATGGATTAGGGTGTGACCTCAGAGAAAGGAGGGAGGTAACTGCCGCCAGGTGTACCAGTTAGTAGGTAACTGGATGGAGATTTAAACAGGTGAGAATACCTGCAGCTGTCCTTGGGGTGGACCTCACAGATAACCTGTTTTCTTTCTGAGTACAAGCTTAAGAGCAGCAGTCCCTTTGGACTGGCTCTTGTCTCATCCTAGCTCTCCCCAGCAGCCTGTGGGTGGAGTCACTACAGAAATTACCAGGAGAAAGAAACAGCTGAAGCAAAGTAGCCTGTTGTGCAAAGGACTGGAACTATGCTGTCTTCTTCCCAGTATTTGGGAAAATGTTTACATTTAAAAAGAGTTAAAGAATTTTGGCCTGCATTATACTTTTTATGTTTGATTTCTTTGGAGCTTGGCTCATGATTAAACTATCCCCTGAGCTGTGCACAAAGCACTATTTTCCTCCTTTGATGTCAATTCAAAAGTACCTGACAGTAGGTAACCTGGAGCCCAATGGAGTGGAGTGGATTTCCTTACATTGGAAAGAGCAGAGACATAGCGCCTCTGCAGTGGGTTTTCTTGATGTCCTGATGTAAATATTGCTTGAGCCTGGACCCAGAGGCGGCCCAGTCCCTGTTCCAGAAGGCGCCTGTGGTAAGGGCAGCCAGTATAAAAATTGGCAAGCCTCTCTGTCACTCCTCCTTCTTCTCGAACAGCCACACAATCTTTTTCTCATGTGAAATGAGAGAAGAATAAAGTGTGACTTCAGCAGGCCCCACAGGCAGTTGCATTTGAAACTCTAACCTTGGTTCCATACTTAAAATTGTGAAGAGAAGCATTAGAGATCTCCTGCCCCAAGTTCTGAGGCAGACTCTGTTGCTGACCCTCAAAGAAAGATTAGAGTACAACTGGGCCTTCTCTGACCTCAGGATCATCTTGTGAAAAATAAAGTGCTTGTGCTTTCTCTAGAGGAATAAACTATTTTTAATGCAAAAGACTAAATAGTCAATACTTTGAGCTTGCAGTTATTCATTTCTGCTGTATTGCAAAAGCAAATTCATGACAAGGAAGTAAGTGAAAGGACATTGATTAAGTTTCATGGACACAAATTTGAATTTTGTACAGTTTTCCTGTGTCATAAAATATAATTATTCTAATATTTCTCAACCATCCAAGAACCATTTCCTTGACACAGACCATAGGGAAACAAGCAACTTGCTAGTACCCCATAGACTTGAGTTTGTTGACCTTTGAACTAGTTGAATATCAAGAGTTTTTCCAGAGTTCTATTCGGCTTTGATGTGGAAGTCTTTTAAAAGTATTTTTCTGGCTGGGTACTGATGGCTCATGCCTATTATCTTAGCTACTCAGGAGGCTGAGATCTGAGAATCATAGTTCAAAGCCAGACTGAGCAAGAAAGTCCAGTCCATGAGACTCTTATTTCCAATTAACCAGTAAAAACCCATAAGTGGAGCTATGGCTCAAGTGGTAGAGCACTAACCTTGAGCACAAAAGCTCAGGGACAGTGCTCAGGCCCTGAGCTCAAGCTTCAGGACCATCACTCTCTCTCTCTCTCTCTCATATATATACAATATGTTATACATAAATAATATATTATACATATATATTTCTATCCAATGAACATTATTCAGAAGGGTCTATTTGTTTCTTTTAGATGGACTTACAATAAGAAAATATATTTTTTTGAGGCAAGGTTTCACTATTATAAAGCTCAGAGTTGTCTGTCCTAGCCTCCTATGGACTAAAATTAGAAACACACTGCCAACCCTCCTGGCTAAAGATCTTTGTTTTACCTTTATTTCTTTTTTGATACTTGCTCTTTCTTTTTGTATATACAAGTGTCTGATTTGTGCAATATTCCTTTGCCTGAAGAATTCTTTTGGCATTTTTTTACCCCCATGACAAATCTGCTAGTGATGAACTTCCTTGTTTTTAGCAAAATCTTCTGAGAATGTCTATTTGTTGCCATTTTTGAGTGAGAATTTCACTAGATGTGGAATTCTCAGCAAAGTGTTTTCCTTTTCTTTCAACGTTTTTAGTATTTCAAGATGCACTTTTGCTTGTGTGGTGTTTGATGGGAAAGCCTTCAATTCCTATCCTCGTTATCTAGGTAAGGACCTGGTTTCCTTCAGAATTTCTCTCTCTCTCTCTCTCTCTCTCTCTCTCTCTCTCTCTCTCTCTCTCTCTCTGTTTTCAATTTGAATACAATGTGCCTGTGTTATTTTTCCTTTTTTTTTCCACTTAATCTGATCAGTGTTTCTTAATTTTGCCAGACTTCTGCTGTATATGTTCTCTTCATATGTTTTGAAGCTTGAAAAGTTCCCAATCATTATTGATTCAAGTATTTTTCCCTCCTTTCTCTTTCATCTCTGGAACCCTGATTATACTTGTATTAAAATCTTTTTATATTCTTCCACATTTTTTAAACATTCTGTTTTGTTTCCCCCTTCTCTCTCTCTCTCTCTCTCTCTCTCTCTCTCTCTCTCTCTCTCACACACACACACACACACATATACACACATCTGGGGATTTTCTTTTGACCTTGAAGCTCCCTGATTATTTTTTTTTTGACAATTTAGAGTGTGCAGAGCAGGCCAAGGGGAGTAGGCCTTATGTGTTACAATGATTTTGAGTTTTAGCATTTCCTTTGTAAAGGAGCTATTGTGTTTTGCTTTGTTTTGTTTTTTAAAATTTAGTGTCTCTGCTTTATTGCCACTTAGCTTTTTTAATTAAAATCTTTAACATTTTAAATAGAGTTCTTTAAAAATATTCTGTCTCTTTGGCTGGGGATATGACCTAGTGGCGAGAGAGCTTGCCTCATATAAATGAGGCCCTGGGTTTGATTCCCCAGCACCACATATACAGAAAACGGCCAGAAGTGGCGCTGTGGATCAAGTGGCAGAGTGCTAGCCTTGAGCAAAAAGGAAGCCAGGGACAGTTCTCAGGCCCTGAGTCCAAGGCCCAGGACTGGCCAATAAATAAATAAATAAATAAATAAATAAATTAAATAAAAATTATTCTGTCTCTTAATGACATAGGTAACTCTAATATCTGTGGCATATCTGAGTCTCAGCTTGATAAATGCTGATCTCAGAATGTGTATTTCCTGCCTGTTGTTTTCCATTCAAAGCCATTCATTATGTCCTGTGAAGTAGAAATTGGGGCAAATAGGCCTTTAGTAAGAGACTTTAGTCTAGTGAGGAGTTGGGCTGTGTTGAGTATTCTCTGGTGCTGCCTGCACAGGTCAAAGATTTTGAATTCTGCTAGTGTGTTTGTGTTTGGTCTCTGATTTTAGGTTTTCCTAAGTAGTCTTCCTTAAGGAGTTTGGTATTGGAGACCTTTTAGCTGTAATCTCCTGTTGGTGTGGTTATAGGGTCTAAGTGAGCAGGAATTTCCTGTAGCCATCTTTAAAAGCAAAGACGCAATCCTTTCCTTTTAGTAATGCAGCACCACTTTCCTGTATAAGAGAACAGAAAAATCAAGAACATGGCAGCATAGCTGAGGCTGTCTGAAAATGAGGGATGAAGGATTCGCTCTTTCCAGGCTTCCATTGCTTCAATCAGTTCCAAAATAAGCCACCAGCAAATACTAGGTACTAAGTAAGAAGAAAGTGATATTGCCAGTGCAGAAAGGACGAAAGGAAGGTTGCTGGAAAATATTTTCTGCTTGATGGGTAGTGTTGACTATTGATTCAAAGTTTGTCATCATGAACTTGAAATGCTGCTAGTCAGGATGGTTGCAGGACTACCCTCTACTCTGGAGTGTTCATCTGCTTGGATGTGAACTTGGAGTTGGTGTGTGTTTGGGTTCCATCAGTGATAGAACTCTGCCAGAACAGCAAGACATGGGAAGGATTTGTGGGAGCAGAAGATCTTTGAAAAGGAGAGATTATGCCAGTGTGACTTTACAGTGGAACCATGGAGGGAAGTAAGTGAAGGTGGTGGGAGAGGTGGCCACAGGTAGTAAAGGTGATGGGAGAGGTGGCCACAGGTAGTAAAGGCGATTGGAGAGGTGGCCACAGGTTGTAGGGTCCATGGGTTGAATGTCTCACTGAGTTTGCAATGAATGCAAGTAAGCTGGAAAGCTAGTAGGTGGGCATGGCGGCGAGGGGGGGTGGGGTTGTGATGGAATTCAAGGTGAGAGAGTCAGATGACAGCTGAGGGGGAAATTGGTTCAGGCAGGGAAATCAAAGACCTGAGAAGCAACTTTTCCCATAAGTCTTTGACTCCGATGTTGAAGTCATAGAGACTAACGAAGGAGTTAGGGATGAAGAAGGAAACCTGAGAGCTGCTGTCTACTGGCAATGAAACCACTTCAGTAGGAGGGAGGGGGCCCACCACAGTGAGGGTAGGTGGAAAGATGATCTGTCACTAGAGCAGAGATTTGTGTAGGAAGAAGCGAGGGAGCAATGGAGATCTGAGAGAATGTCTGCCTCATTTCCTGGTCTGGAAAGAAAGAAAGTTTGGATTTGAGGACCAGGGGGCTAGACTGTCTTAAAGGAGCATAGATTTCTACTGAAGTAGCAGGAGGTCTTGCTGAGATTGGAGGTAGAAGAACACAGCAGGCATGGTTATTTTGTCTACAGGAGAAGGACTCAAAGGTGGAGAGTGCAGGGAATTGGCCACGGGCTGTGAGTGTGGATTTTGTGAATTCTGGTAAGAGGGTTCCTAGGTGAACCAGGACTTCCTGCAGCTATTATAGTGACTGAGAGTGCACAGCTTCCCGGGTCAAACAGGGGACCTGCTATATGGTGAACTTTCTGCTTCTCTCTCCTGCCTTAGTTTATAGGATCATTGTTTAACATAAAAGACATACACCAATTTTCTGTATACATAGCTTTGGGAGGCTAATTTGGTTAGGCTTTCAGGTAGCTGTGACAACCTGGGGTTGAATTTCTTTATGTGTTGCAAAGCATGTTGGTATGGAGAAGTCAACTTGGCTGATAAAAGTAGAATGAAGGAAACTCAGAATAGCTGAGACTCTACTATGCTCTGTGCCAAATACATTGTGTGAGCCATTTTGTAGAAATCAAGACTGACATGTTGGAAAGACTATAAGCTGGGATTTTTAGTTCCTTACCTACTTTGGGTATGTGCCATGTGTTCTCCAGCATTAATTTTCTCATCTGTAGGGTAGAAATATGATCAACCACCTGCTGTGGCTGATTCCGAAGCTGCCCAGGTGACTGTGATGAGCAGATAAAGCTGAGATCCACTTCCATGAGGTGAATAGTAGTATTTGTTCCATTTCGTTGATATAGCAAATGAAAACTACATGGGATGCTTATGATTATGTGGCATTTAGATGGCATCACCAGGATGGGGAGCTATTCTCTGACTGGAAGACCCTTGCTTTATGCGTTTTGTTGAGTTGCTGGTTTAATACAGGGGAGCAAAGGGAGCCCGTCCTGGCCTGTTGGCCCACCACTTGACACATGGATGAGATGGAGGGATCACGTGAGTGTAATCGAGGTCAGTGGTTTCCAAACCTGGCTATGTTTCCAGTTCACTGGAGAAGCATTTAGAGTCCCATCTCCAGGGATGGCCTGAGGCCAACTAGATCAGAATTTCTGGAGCATAGGAATCCAGAGTTTGTGTCTTGAGGTTTGTTCCCTAAGTGAGTCTGAGGCTGCTCATCAGACCAAGTCTTCATATCTGCTTCTGAGAACCATTAGCTTCTATCTTCAAGTCTTGATACACAACAGTGAGACCCTGGGTGCCTGCCCGTGGCCCCAAAGGGGTCTTTGGGAGTTGAGTGCTTGGAGATCTTTGGTGAAGTACCCGAAGCAGACAGTCACTCAGTCTGTCACTGAGCATTTGAACTTTGAGGAGGTAGGAAATGTCAAGCAGGCAGGCTCTACTGTAACAGAAAGTTATTTGTTCTTTAGAGCTGTTGTTTTTCCTTCTTTCCCCTTGAGGCTCCTGCCCACTCAGATTACAACAAAATAAATAAGCTTGTACTACTGAACTAGCACACATACTGTAATTTTTTTCCCTGACTGTGTGACATCACTGATGTAAAAAATAAAATCCATTGGTTTTCATGGGCTGAGGCAAACAATGGAAATTTGATGTAATATAGAGGAGAGAAACATTACATCAATAGAAATGCTTGTTTGGCAGCATAAATATGCATCCGGAGTATGCTACAGTCTGGGTTTGATTTCCTCTCCTGGATGACATTTCCCTGAATGGGGTTTTGAGGGCTGGGCACTGGGGGGTGGCAGGCTGATGTTTAGGGCATTTAGCAGTGTGTGATGATGATTCTGGTGACAGTGGGTTATAGTTGTAGTTGTCTTCTCAGCTCTGCATCAGAATGTCCTGAGGAGGTCATTGCATCACCCTAGTGTGGTCTCAACCATCTGGAGTGGAGAGACCTGAGGATGGTGGATGGGCTTCTCCCAGATTCTGACTCAGGTGGCCTGGGCATCCCACTCCCTCTAGTCAGTTACCCATGTTATGTGGCATTTACATAGCCTCCACCCCTTCTTTGGAAGTAGCTGGGCCACGTGCTCCCCACCTACCAGCTGAACAGTTGTAAATTGGAGGTCAGGGAGTCAACCAAAGGCTGCACTGAGATCTGGGTCTGACTTCTAAGCCTTTTCCTTCTACATAGGTCATGTATGGCTCCTTCCTTCTCCGCCCAGTGCTGTTTGCTTCCTGACCCTAGGCTTTGCTTACTCCAGAGGGCTGGTGCTATAAAGAAGACAGAAGGCATTTGTTGTAACTGCAAGTTACTAAATGCAATATTAAGTTTGGAGGCAATTTCAGGCCCGATCCTGACTTTGAAAAGCCTGGCTAATCCACTTGTGTCACAAACACACACTTCTGCTGTCCACCCTCCTCATGTATCCCCTTTTACTCAAGTGGCTTGTGAACTGCAGACGAGGGGTTGCAGATCTGTGGGTCTGGCCCGTGGCAGCCAGCCCCAGGACGTGTCCACATGGGGTTCTGTGCATGGGTTATGTCTGGTGGGAAGTTTTCACGATGTGTTATCCAGTTAAGAGTTCCAACGGTATAAGCTACATTTTAGCGGAATATTACTTTGGGTGCCCGCTCTAGACCAGGCCTTGGTTTTGGTGCCTGGGAAAGAGAGGAGAACCCCATCACTAAGTGTCTGCCCGTGCAGAACTGACTTTCTGGTGGAGAGATTTCCTAATAAAGTCCTTGATGTGGACCTCTGTCATCCAATCTCTCTCTCCTTGGCTTGGATCTTCTTCGTCTTCTCACTCTTGATGCCCAGCATAGGTGTGTGTGTGTGTGTGTGTGTGTGTGTGTGTGTGTGTGCTGTTGTTGTCACTTAGGCTGATGTGGCAAACCCTACTTCCCTAGGTCCCAGTTGTCTTTCTATTGCAATCTCAGTTGTTACTTCGTCCTGCTCTGGATAAGTTAGAATCAAGTAGCCACACATTACCCTTGTTTTGGGTCATGTTTGCCACCCATTCTGGACTCTGGATCTTTAACTAAGAGCCCAGGTCTGCTTTGTGTGTATATCCCCAGGCCCAGTAGAGCGCCTTGGAAAAAGATGCATTCTGCATACTTGCACTTAGAGTACAGAGCGCCTTGGGGAAAGGACGTAGGGTATACTTGCACTTAAAGTACTGATCCCTGGAACATGGTGGTATCTTATGGGAATTGCTTTATGGGAAGAAATGGTGCTGGGTTGGAAAGAGGATGCTCCACTCCTGCAATTTAGTCATCCTTGGTGAAAAACAACATGAATACTTCTGAATAGAGGTGCTGGGCTAGCATGGAAGTAGCAAGGATGAAAGAAAGGTGCCATGGCACATTCTAGAAAGAGTCTTTGAAGGGAGGAGACAATTATTTTATACCAGTGGTTCTGACAGGTAGTCACAGAGCAAGGGGAACATGGCCCTCCCTATTCATGGGGCTTTCTACTACGCTGGGACTGTGGATTGTGACAGGAAAGAGAACAAAGATGAAGAGGTGAGGTAAAGCACCGATCACACAGCTCATACAGCACACAGTGGTTCAGGTGCAGGCTCGCCTGCTGACAGAGGCTGGCTGCAGCCTCCAAGCTATAAATACTGTGTCCACCTGTCTTCTTTCAATAGTGAAATGATGGTCATAGCACACTTTTTATTTTCCCTCTTTCGTCACTTGGAATCCTTACAGGAAAATAATATCATCAACATGCGTTCATTCTATAGAAGTGCAGGCATGTGTTTTTACAAAGGTTTTAATAAAAGTTCTTAGACTATTTATTATGGGTATTTACATGTAGCATACACATTTATAAAATGAACAAGGTTCTGTTATCTACCATTAAGCTTAAAACACTTCTATTTATTTCTACTGGGCTTCGTTTAAAAGAAATATTTTGGTACATGCCAGTGATCCCAGTACTTGGGAGACTGTGGCAGGAGAATTACAAGTTAGAGGTGAGCTTGGGATACAAAGGAGACTTTGTCTCAAAAAAAAGTTAAGTAAAATAAAAAAGAGAAATAAATATTGTATATCATACTATTATTATTGTTGTTATTATTATTATTGCCAACATTAGACCTGAACTCGGGCTCTGGGTGCTGTCTCTTAACTTTTTCACTCATGGTTGGAGCTCTGCTGCTTGAGCCACGGGTCTACATCTGGCTTTTGCTGGTTAGTTGAAGATAATAGTCTCACAGAGTTTACTGCCTGGTCTGGCTTTGAACCATGATCCTCAGATCTCAGCCTTCTGAGTAGCTAGGATTAAAGGTGTAAGCCACTGGAGCTTGTCAGTGCAGGACATTGTAATGACAGAACATCTGGTTATTCAATTTCGAGAGCTCCTGTATTACAGCCAGTGGGTTTAATTATATAGTGCTCACCCATAGAAGTGTCATGTGAAGTTCTCCCTAACATTTGTTGACTTATGGAATAGAAGGTAGCTATATTACTATATTGGAAAGGATTCTTTTTAGACACAGAAAAATTAAATGGCTTGTGTGGGTTTCCCAACCAGTTGATAGAGGAACCAAAAATAGAAATTTGTCTAGTGAATACAAACTCACCAAGATTCCTAACTAGAGCTCTGGGTTCTCCCTTAGCAACCTCCAGCTTAGGCTGTAGGACAAGCTGGTCATGCTAACCAGAAAGGCTTCTGTGGGTGGGAGGGTCAGGTGTAGGTGGAGGGAGGGCTGAGATGGTCGCTTCTAGGTCATTTTCAGCCTGCCTCCATAGCAGTGGATTTAGGCAGTGGAAGAGAGTATGTTTAGTAGAGTGAAAGTGTGTGCTTGAAAATAAACAAGGGAGACTCCAAAGGGCTCTGCTTCATAGATAAACCAGTGCATGCGCAAAGGGACTCTTGGCTTTGTTCTTCCTGCTGTTGGGTTCTGGGATAGGGAAGTGAGTGGTCCTTAGAAATTGAAAAAGTTGTTCATTGAAACAATAGCCAGTGTTTCTCTGTTTTAATCTATTCATAGGCATACTGATGTAACCAAGTACGGGTAATAGAATGGTTCTCTTGATCTCTACTTTTAACCCAACTTGAAATGCTCTCTAATTCATATATGCTAAGAAAAGCAGCAACATAACCCCAATGCAGTATTTTGGGGAACTGCATTCTCTCTCTCTCTCTCTGTCTGTCTCTCCCCTCCCTCCCTCCCTTCCTCCCTCCCTTCCTTTCCCTTCCTTCCTTTCTTCCTTCCTTCCTTCCTTCTAACATGCTGGTCCTGGGGCTTAAACTCGAGGCCTGGACGCTATTCCTGAGCTTTTTTACTCCAGGCTAGTCCTCTACTATTTGAGCCATAGCTCCACTTTTGGCTATTTGGTATTAATTGGAGATAATCACAATAGCTATGTGCATCTAACAGTAAAAAATAATATTCAGCAAAATAAACTCCAGGAAATGGACGCAAGAGGGTTTTGTTTTCCTTTGTTGTTAATTTTGTTTTCATGTTCTTTTGTCTTGTTTGTTTATCTGAATTTGAGAGGAAATGGGGATGCATAGAAATGGAGGGATAAAGGGTGAACAAAGGCAGCAATAATACTATTAGACACTATGTTGAAAATGAACTATACAACTAGTGGGTGGGGACAGGGACAGGAGGGAAAACTGGGAGAGAATGAAGGAAGGTGTGACATTGTTCAAAAAGAAATGTACTCTTTATCTGACTTACATAATTGTAGCTCCTCTGTATGTCACCTTTACAATAACAATAAATCAATTTTTTTTTAAAAGCATCTCACATACTTTCCTGCTCAGGCTGACTTCAAACCATGATCCTCAGATTTCAGCCTCCTGACGAGCTAGAATTATGGGCATGAGCCACCTGCATTCTTCTGGACATTGCATTCTAAGCATAACTTTGCAAATCCTTGTATCTCCCCCATTTCTATTCAAACTTGTTTCAGTGGACTGACCGTGGGTACAGCTTTTTGTAATTGAATGTTGTCTGTTTCTTCTTTTAAATGGAATGGCCTTTTTTGTCTAAGTACTTAATGTTATTTATGAAGGTTTCCTTGATGAAAAGCCTATGAAATTTGTGCAGCTAACTCAGAAAGGCTGTTAGATTAGTGATAACATTTGTAAAAGACTTTCATGGCTTTCTAGTGTACTTTCTTGCTCAGCTCAACCTGTTTGACCCTTACCTGGCGGGTTCTCTGTGGATCATGGGATGGAATAAAGAAGAGCAGGGTTCTTTGGCATGGTTCTGAGCATGCCTTCCCTAGGCTTCATTTTAAAGGGAAATTAGCCAAGAAAACCCACTGGGCTATTTAACTTTTCAAGGTCACACAGCAAGTACTGTGGACACTCCCAAGAACTGAACTTGCTTCATTACTCAGAAATTCCACACACTTGAAATTTTCTTCCTGTTATTCTGCCAATTTTTTTAAAAGGCCAGATTAATTATTCTCAATGTTCTTAACTGAGCTGAAATACACTTAACATCAAATTAACCATCTTCAATGGCCTTTAGTACATCCTTAGTATCCTAAAATACTCTCATCTATTTAGTTTCAAAATCTTTTCGTCTTCCCCAAGGGAGACCCCATTATCCATTAAGGCCACCCGACCCATCCTCTGTGCTCCTTAGTGCCTGCGAATTTACCTGTTCTGGATTTTGACAGAAATGGACTCACAATATACAGCTTTTTCATCTGCTTTCTTAAACATAGTGTAATACTTGTATGCAGTCTTGTGTCAGAAGGTTTTTTTTCTGTTTATTTTTTATGATTTTATTTTTAGCTCTGAGACTGGGACTCAAACTTGGTACCTGACACATTCACTCATTGGCTAGTGCTCTACAACTGAGCTATACCTCCTACCTTGAAGTTTATTTCTTTGTATGGTGGACTAACAGTCCATTGTCTGGATAGACACATTTGGCTTATCCATTCATTGATCTGTAGACCTCTAGGTTGGCCTCCCTTTGGGCAATGGTGTAAACATTTGAATGCATCTATTTGAATGTTTATTTTCAGTTTTTCGGCATATATACATTGCTAATAGAAATGTTAGAACATGTGGTGATTCAGTGTTTACCTTTTTGAGGAACCCTTGGACTGTGTTGTTGTGATTTTACCACTTTATATTCCTACCAATAATGTACAAAGGATCTCCTTTCCCCATGTCCTTGCCAATTCTTGGTGTTTGAATGTTTTTTCTCACTGCAATCATTTTCATGGATATACAGTATTATTTTTTTACATTCCATACTGAAATACTTGCATTTTAATTCATAGTGTTTTAATCAGAAAATGAATGTTGCTGAGACAAAATCAACACCCAAATGATGCCAATATCTGTCTTGAGGGGATTAAGATTGGCATAGACTCACTCCTAGGGTACAAAGAAGGGTTGTGTTGCTTTGGGATTAGGAGAATATATGCGAATGGTGGAACCAGTTATCTCCTGAGTTTCCTTTTTTGAAGTACTACCATTTGAACTCACACTTACTAGCTAGATGCTCTACCAGTCAGTTTATAGTAACATATATGTAATTATATTCTGTTTTATTCTTATGGTATCAATCAGGAGATCCTTAGTTTTTGCTGGGCATGGTGGTACTAGCCAACAATCCCAGCTATGTGGGAGCCTTCGGTAGGAGAATTGAGGACTGAGCCATTTGGGGAAAAAACAAGGAACTACCTGACAAAGCGCTAAAGCAAAAAGGACTGGAATTGTAGATCAAATACTGAAGGTCCTGCC
The DNA here is from genome assembly GCF_023159225.1 of Perognathus longimembris pacificus. Taxonomy (NCBI): domain Eukaryota; kingdom Metazoa; phylum Chordata; class Mammalia; order Rodentia; family Heteromyidae; genus Perognathus; species Perognathus longimembris. The sequence continues at coordinate 12,928 of NW_025959059.1, read as the reverse complement.
TAGCAAGTACTTAGCCTTGTATGGCCCAAACAAACAACCCAGAAGGGACTTAGATCTTTGTATTTCAAAGCTACATAAAAATACATTGCCTTTGTGACTTGATGATCTATGATCGTACATGCCTTTCTTTTTCAGAGTGAAGGAGGTGCTCAGGATGGCTCAGGGATCTGGGGATCAAAGAGCGGTGGGGATCGCTGATCCAGAAGATAGTTCTCCCAACATGATTGTCTACTGCAAGGTAAGAGTTCTCCTCAGATGCTGGATGCACCGTGGGGTGATGTGCTCCGAGTCAGGCTAACTGATGCAGGACACCAGGCCCAGACATGTTTTCTCTTACACCTCCTAGATCAACACATTTTCTCGTATCATCTGGTTGGCTGATTATAAAATCCAAAGAACTTAAGCTTTGTTATACTAGAAAACTTGGTACTGAGAGCGTGAAACATTTTATGCCATTAAGTTCTATGTAAACCCGCAGCTTCCCTGAGCAGTGCAGTGGGGACTCCTTCTCCTTCAGTGTAACGACTTTCACACCACAGTGCAAGGAAAGGTCCATTGACTCAGCAGATGCGCAAGATACAGTCTAGAAGCTGGAGGAGAGACAGAGGCACCTCTGTATGCCATGCTTGTAGTTGGTTAGGTGGTAGAAGATGCTCAAACAGAGCTGCAATGAGCTTGAGTGTTGATTTCCAAACAGAGGCAGCACATAGCTTGAGAAGGAGAAGTGAAGTCTCTGGGTTCAGAAGTCTTGGTGACTTGGGCAGCAGTGGCCTTGAACTTGGTTTGGAAAGATGTATACAAAGAACAGAGGGAAAGACAGTGCCAAGTGATGAAATCAATCCCGCAAGAGCACCAAGCGAGGGATGCATGGGGAACAGCCCCCAGAGTCTGTTGGCAGGGGCACACAATGAGTTATGTGAAATTATTACTAGAGGCGAGACTATGGGAGGAGAAACTACATGGAGCCAGATGTTGAGAGTTTTGAATCATAGGCATTTTCTTCATGAAAGACTTGTGTGTTAAGGCTTACAAAATCAGTACCTATTTGAGACTAGGAGACTTGGCTCAGAGTGCCAAATGGGTTGGTATAATGATGGGACAGAACTACTAGGAGGGCATTGCTGCATCTGTAAAGTGGGGGAGGGGGCACTTGCTAAAACAGTGTCCTTCAGGATGGAGAGGGACTCATGAGAGGAAGTGATAGGTCTGAATTAATAACGACTTGAAAGCTGAATTATTATGGGATTAGGAGGCAAGTTGGGGGCCAAAAGATAACTGGAGTTTGACCTTGGGTGAAAAAAGATGTTATCATTGTAACTCAGATAGGATCATGTTGAAGAAGAATGTTTTAAAGGAAGGAAACAGAAACAGGGCACATGAATTTATTTTTGCACATATGGATATTGAGGTAGTAATTACATTGCATACTCATGAAAATTAACCTAATGATGTTACCTATTAATAAGGAATGGGGTTAATGTTTGTTCATTTCACTAAGTATTTGACTACTCTGCTGGTTTGGTACATTCTGCAACCCTGGGTTCAGTGTATATTTATTAAGTACAACGATGATATCCCACTGCATTTTTGTAAATAATCAATGTGTGTTTTTTTTTCTTTTCTTTGTAAATGTAGAATTCTTATGTTATTCTTGGTTTGTGTCTAAGACTCTGTTATTTTTTACTTTGCAAAAGAATGATGAGCTAGCCTATTACTAAGAGATGCTTATTAAATTGTAGCAAAGAAGCAATAGATTTAACAGGGCTAATAATTGACAAATCATATAGAATAATAGAAAACACTTATTCATCACGGTTTCATCCCGCACTGGAAGACCCTGTGGTAGTCTAGCAGAATGTGAGATTTGGATGTGGACCTAGGTTAAGATTTCAACTACAGGTCAGGCATAATTGAAGCTATTCAGTGAGCAAAGTTCAGGAGGATTGAGCTCAGGCAAAAAGTTAGTGAGATCCATTTAAAATAAACAGGCTAGGCATGGTGGCTCATTACCCAGCTATGAGAAAGGCAAGGATAGGAGGATCCCATTCCAAGAGTAGCCCAGGTGAAGACATGAGGGCCTGTCTGTGAAAGAACTAAAAGCAAAGGGGAACTGGTTCAGGCATGTAATCCTAGCCGTTCAGGAGGCTGAGATCTGCAGGGAAGCAGTTTGAAGCCAGCCTGGGCTGAAAAGTTTGAAAGACTCAATTTCCAAAACAGCAAATAAACAAGGCTGGAGGCATGGTTCAACTGGTTGAGGACCAGCTAAGCAAGCAAAGAAGCTGAACAGGTCTCTGAATCCAAACCTCCCTACCTCAGAAAAATTGCAACTCTACCATGTGCTGTCAATATGACTTTGCACTAATTAACTTGGATAAATGTCCATTTTTTTCATGTATCAGAAGAAAAATCTGACTTATTGAATGGAACCCCTTTGTACAGCTAACAAAAATCAAAATAAAAAGTATAAAAAGAAGAAAAGAAAAACCAGGGGGGAGGATTATTTATTTAGATCAAATGAATGGGGCATCTGATCATGTAATCCACAATGAACACTATCTTTATCTTTATCCTTGGTTCTTTCAGAGACAAGGACACTTGGAAAAGAAATAAATTATAAGATATATAAATCTTGGTACTGTTAATAAGTTGACCAAAGTAAGTTTATATAGTGAGTTGTCTCTGTAAGATAAAAGAGAATATATATGGTTTTTCCTCTGTACTATAAATGCATGGATTACTAAAGGTTAATAGGACATGTAAAGTTAGTGCCATCTAAACACATTTCTACTAGACCATCTGCTGTTAGATTGAAGAACACTGTCCAGTGGGGTTTGTGAGAACTTAAGTTTTATTTTTTAAGTGTTAAGAGGGAAATTTATTTTTCTCTCCTCCCCCCTTTCTCTTTCTTTTTCTCTTTCCTTTCTTTCTGTCTGTCTTTCTCTGCTTCTCTCTCTCTCCATTTAATTTAGAAACAAACTTTTCCATTGTGGTTTTTCAGAGTAATAACATGGGTACAGAAATGTATTATGTTCCTGTGACACATTCACGTCAGTGTATATTCTTATAATTTACTATCTTAATGTCTCTAAAAGGAATTAATTAAATCTGTTTAGCCTATTAGAAAAAAAATGTACACTAACTGTACAGCATGGGCCTTGGGCCTTGGGTCATTTAAAACCAATGTTAACCTACGTTAACCGCAGGCATGCTTGAACTAGAGGACAATTAGTTTTCTCCTCTCTGTGCTCAGCCTTTGGCTATGCCAAGAATTGAACCCTCATGGGATGTGGTCAGCAAATGGTGACCCTTGAAGGGAATGTCAGTTCAAAGTATTTCCTATGGATGTCCTTTTATGTAATTAGTTATTCAATTATATATTCATTAGCCATAAGCCAAACCTTCTAGATATGTATGGCTAAAATGTACATTTTAGAAAATTACACTTTATTTTTGTTTTCTTTCTCTTGTTTTTGTTGTTTCTCTGGTCACAGGCATTTGCAGTGTGAAATTTTTGCTTGGGCTGTCTTATTTAGATAGAGATGCTTATGCTTGAACAGCCAAATTTAGAGAACTAAAGCATGGAGCCAACTCCTGAGTAATTAGTGGAATGGTTATGCTCATAATGTGACTTGCATTGTTCTTATTTTTGAATGTCACCTATATGGATGGGATGCACTGTAATGCTTTGATATATGTACACATTGCATATAATCAGATCAGAGCAATTATCATTGTTCTTTGTCTCATTTTTTGTCTCACTTTGTCTCATTTTTCTGTGGCAAGACATTCAGTGACCTCCCTTTTTCAACAATGTCTGAAAAACATTGCTCTTAGGTCTTCCAACACAGGAAGAATGAAGGGTGTGTTTTACAAGCCCATACTTTCCAGAACATTCCTTTTTATGTCATTAACTGTAAAAAATGTACTTTCCCAAGGCATGATTTATTTATTGAGTTCAACATCCTTTCTAATTTAGCTTTCCAACCTTCATATTCACATTTTGGATTAGAGGTGTGTATGAAGAGTGCACTGGTCACATTACAGATCTATTTAAAAGAGAACCTTAATTATTCTTGAATTGAGTCAGACCTGTTAAACCTTCTTTATATTCTGGGATCCTCAGCATTCTGGATTATTGAATTGCCCAGTGTCATGCTGATATCCAAACCTGGCTATATGTAAGATCGTGCAGGGTGTGTTACCAAAATGCCAATCCTCAAAGGACACCTTCTCCAAGATACTTTTGTTTAATAGGTCTGGGCTGGGCCCTTGGATTCTGAATTTCAGGATGTTCTCAGAACAACTTGCTACCCAATTAAACTGGAAGAGCTTTTACACTATCTAGACCTAGTAAAGTGATGGGGAAATTGGTGTTTTGGATTGGATCTTTAATTTCCTAAATGTGTGTTCATCTCTCATGATGTAGAAAAACCAAGCTCTGGTCCTAGTGCTGGAATGAAGAGATTCTGGTAACTTTCTCTTAGAGATTTTCTAGTCTAAACTCTTTAATTTGTAGATGAAAAATATGAGGTATGGAAAAGATACGTAGCTAGGTTAGCTAGGTTAGTATTTCTTAGTGAAGCTATGACTGTGTGCCTGGAGCTTCCTGGCCTCCAGTTGGTATTCAGCATCCAGGCAGGTAGGTCACCTTATTATCAGCCTCAGGATACTGTGGCCACAGTGCTGAAGCTCAACACCTACTGACTGAGCTAAGTCAATGCATGTATTAGGAAAGGAATTTGGCTCACGTGCCTATTCCTGAGGACTTGGTATAGGTCCACTTATATTTGTCATGCTAAAGTTTCATTCTACCCTCCAGTGCTCTTTTTTCTTTGGTAAAGCTTTTCTAAAATGTTTACTTTTTAAAATTGTCCCCAAGTAGTTGCACCAAGGAGTTGCCATTAAGCAAAGCAGTTTATGAATACAGTGCATCTTGATCCTTGTCAACCCCTCTGAACTTTCTCACCCTTCCCTCCTAACTCCCCTTCCCTCACTTTTCTTAGTTTTGTAGGATATGCCTTGGGTTTGTTTTACTGCATTTTATCCTCCTTCTTTTCTTCATTCATCTACCTCTCTCCCCTAGACCCCATGCTATCCCTTCCTAGTACCCATTTCCTACTGTTTATTTTGTTGACCTTTGATTTGGCCTTTCTAAGGAATTTCACTGTGGTGTTCTCCCCTGAATTGACTGTATTTCTATTACTAAATTTTGAATTGACTTGCATACCTCCCAAACTACTTACTTACATATTTGTAAACTAATTCTAGCTTCCACATAGGAGAGAAAACATGTTACCTTTTGCCTACTTTCTTTTAGAGCTACAATTTTCTGTTTTTAAAAGAAGAGTAGCATACACACATATTTATATACAAATACCTCAGAGAAACAATTTAAAGGAGGAACTATTTTTTACTAGCTTATGCTTTCAGAGGTTTGATAGTTGATGGCTCCATTGCCTTTAGGCCCATAGCAAAGCAGAACGTGGGGGAAGGGCATGGAAGAGGAAACATGGCAGCCAGGAAACCAAGACGGGTAACAGGTAGGGGCCAAGCCAAGACGTAGTCTTCAAAGGCAACCCCCCAGTGACCCACATCCTCCAACTACATCCTACCTTCCACTACCTTTCAATGGTTGACTCAGATTTTGAATCCACTAATAGATTAAGCCATTGATTAGGTCAAAGCCCTCAGGATCTAATCATCTCTGGAAATTTTCCTCATAGAACACATCTAGATGTCTTTTCCTAATTTCTTGGGGAGGGGTGTATCTCAAGTTGATAATCAAGATTAGCTACCATACCAATGTTTCTGGACACATCCCAGTTAGGCTAGTGACTTGACTTATTCGAACTCTGGGTAAATGAGAGCCAATGGAAAAAATGTAGCTTAATTTGACTTCATCTGGGGTCTGGAGGCAGTAGATTGGGATGGAAGATGCTACCAGAAGCTGAGGGCACTGGGGGCTGGGCCCAGTTTGGGTTCTTACTGCTTTGGGTTTCAGGATGGGAAACATCATCTTATTGACTCTGACTCTTCTTTTGTCTTTCTCCCTCCTTCTTTCTTTCCTTCCTTACCTCCCAGTTACAAAGTACTTTTAAACATATCACACACACACACACACACACACACACACACACACACACACACTGTGTCCATGTGAGGTGTGAAGAATAAAGTACACATTCTTTATACTGCCACCCCAACCCAAGAAATATATAATTTAGAATTTACTCTCTTTTGTAAAGTGAAGGAATTGACTGAAATATTGTGCAAAGTAGCTGTGTAGTTATTTGTTTTTATTCCATAAAATTTGAGTCTTTCAAAGTTGACACCTGGTATCAAAGTAATATTGCCAGACTATATTCATGTTTAAGTTTCTCCTGAACCTTTATAAAAATATCTTAGACAACTGTAGATGATTATATTGGATTGAGACTAACTCAAATTTAGTCAGGCATCAGAAAAAAAAACCATTTTAATTGTAATGACTTTAGCATTCAATAGTAAAATGTTAAATTAGATATTTCTTGGTGGTAACTTCTTTCTCTAGCTTACTAATAACATTCATGACATTTATTTTACAATTAAAATTGCATGTACACGTGTGTATATATATACAATTCATATATAAATATATGTGTATATGATATTATTTATTTTTACCAGTTCTGGGGCTTGAATTTAGGGTCCTTAGCTCCTGCTTAGCTTTCTTGCTCATGACTGATGCTTTACTCAAGCCACACTTCCAGTCTGACTTTTTTAAATTTTTTAAATTTTTCTAGCTAATTGGCAATAGAATCTTATGGAGTTTTCTGCCTGGGCTGGCTTTGAACTGTGATCCTCCAGAGCTCAGCCTTCTGTGTAGCTAGGATGACAAGCATGAGCCATGCATGCCTGCCTATAATTATGTGCTATACAGGCATCAGGAACAGTATTCAGAAAACAGCACTGTACATTGTCAATAATACACATAGTCACTGAATAAATTAGAGATTGTACAGGAAGAAAATACCAAGTACTTTGTATGCACTTATTAATTACTGATTCCTTTTCTTCTGGGATTTGATTCTAGTCTTTATGTTGCTGTGCTACCCCAAGTTCATTTTTCCTAAAGACCAAGGACCCTTGAAATTCTGTGCTGAAACTGATTTAGGCATACTTCCAAAAAGTAAGCATTGCTGTTTCAGTGTTGTATCCTGGGAGAGGCAGATCTATGAAGAAAGATGGGAGAAGATGTTCTGAAATTCATAAAAGATAGCACTAGGAACCTGTAAACCTGAACAAAGTATCATGCAGATTCAAAGCCACGAACCAGCAACTGTGTATTGATTGTCACGTGTGTGCCAGATGTGGTGAGATGAAGATTGAGTCCTCAGTGGGTCTGTAAGTCCACAGGAAGCCCAGGGTTATGGGACAGTTTGTTTTGATAGAGGCAAATGGATGAGTTCTGGGAGGAGGTAGACAGTCAGATAGTACATACAAGGAGAGGACAAGGATTTAGTGTGTGCCTTTTTCATTCTTAAAAGATGAGCAGTAACTAATCTGGTGGAAAAAGGCAGGGGGGGATATAGGAGAGACTGAGTTTTGCAAAGTCTGAGTGGCAGTTTTCATGGATCTGGGTTTCTGTGATGAAGAGTTGAGACAAAGATAAATGCTAGGTAGATTTGGGCCAGGCCACAAAAGACTTAATGCATCATGTCAAGGAATTTGACATGAATTTGGACATCTACAGATATCTACCTTTTGTGCCTCCATGCCCACTCTACCTCTGGACATCCCTCCATCCTTCCCCCTCCCCCCAAAGGTTGAGCCATTTGGGCACCATCTGTTGGGCTCCTGTGATTTCTAGCTTCCTCATGAGCTTGGTCCACAGGAACCTGGGGAGAAAAGGGAGGGAAAGAGAATAGGAAACTCAGGTATTTTCTCTCTTGGCTGTCTCTACAAAGCCTCATACTGACACTGCTGTCAGTCATTGCCTTTCTTCTTCAGAGTCCTGATGCCTCCCTTCACCTCTACACATACAGTTGGATGTTTGGGATAGTTCCAGTCATTCTCATCTATTGCTCTGTAACGAATAAGTCAAAAGCCTAACCAGTACATGTATTATGTCACAGAGTCTCAGTCCTTTATAACAGGACAACGCATCTCTTTTGTTAGAAACAAGTCACTCTTACTCAGCTCTCACCCAACATGAAGGATTAACACAAAGGTCACCAATACTGGGAGAGGGCATCCAGGAAGCAATGTGGGCTATTGTGGAAGTTTAGCCCCGGTTCCTATTCCTTTACTGTCCTTGTCTGTTTTGCTACCTATTTATACTTAGCTCTTTTGGAAATAAATCTTCCTTGAATTATCTTGTACCCCATGTGCCATCTGTCTATTGGAAAAGCTCTTAACTTGTGCAAGTTATCTCACACACAAAGGGAAACCTCTGAAGCCCTGTTTTCCTTCCAAAGGAAAACTCTTGGTGAAAGGACTTAAGACAGGGAAACCCTCAGCTCAGTGGGGAGAATAGGATTAATTGGTGGTGGGGAAGCCAATGTGGTGATCAGAGGTGCTTCACACTGGAGAAGAGATTCAATAGGAATGTGGTACCAGAAATGGTAGGATCATAGACTGGAAAGCAGTTTGGAGATGTTTTAGAAATTTGATGTGGACAAACAATATGTGTTGGGGTCCAGCTTTATGGACTGGACAGGGGACTTGACGCCCCTCCCCCAGCCCTAGGGAATGCGGAAGCAGGCTACGGTCCTCTGGGTCCAGAACCAGAAGAACCGGCTTTGTACCCAGCCCCCAACTCTCTCGCCAGCCCAGGTGCCTCCCAGTCTCGCCCTGGCTGGGCGCTTTCGAGTGACGTTAGCTCAAGGGTTCATGTGACAACTCTCAGCCTATCGGCGTCCTGGCCGATCACCTTCTCTCGCTATCAATTCCCGTTACACCCGCCTTAATAAATCAGATTGCTCTGGAAGCTTTCTCCGAGACTCTCGTACGCCTGGCTTTATTTACTGGTAAGGAGGGGGGCATGCGTTCTCGTTAGGCCGCATGCATGTGAGGTCGGCCCTGACCCCTCCGTCCCATCCTGGCTATCTGCTGGCCGGGTGTTCAGGAGAGAGGATGAGAAAAGGGGGTGGCGAGAAACCTAGCTGAGCCTTGATCCCCACACCGGGAGAGGCAACACGAGCTTGACATTTTGGCGCCCAGGTGGTTTCACAAACCCACGCGAGCAAGTCCGGCTCCCGACCAACCCTCACGAAATTAGGCTGGAAACCCTGGGACGTGCGGTCCTCTTGGGTGGTAGTGGGAATCTAAGAGGGAGGTTATGCTTGAGAGATGGCAGGAGATAGGATAAATAGGATGTGTTGACTTAGAGAGCTCTAGAAAGAATTTGGGATGAGAGAAGAACAGGAGGTCTTTTTATTCAGGTATTATACTTTAGAGTTCTCAAAAAGTTTCCAGTGGGGCTGGGAATGTGGCTTAGCCGCAGAGTGCTTGTCTAGCATGCATGAAGCCCTGAGTTCGATTCTTCTGCACCACATAAACAGAAATAGCCAGAAGTGGCACTGTGGCTCAAGTGGTAGAGTGCTAGCCTTGAGCAAAAAGAACCCAGGGACAGTGCTCAGGCCCTGAGTCCAAGCCCCAGGACTGGCAAAAACAAACAAACAAAAAAACTTCAGGGCTGGGGATATGGCCTAGTGGCAAGAGTACTTGCCTCGTATACATGAGTTCCTGGGTTCAATTCCCCAGCACCACATATACAGAAAATGGCCAGAAGTGGCGCTGTGGCTCAAGTGGCAGAGTGCTAGCCTTGAGCAAAAGGAAGCCAGGGACAGTGCTCAGGCCCTGGCCAGTGCAAGGCCCCGGACTGGCCAAAAAAAAAACTTCAGTGACAAAGTTTTGAATCATGCATGTGTAGCACTTCCTGGTGCTCTACTCCCTTCACGGAGGTTTTGGTGAGATGATTGTACTATTAGCCTATCTGGCTATCTATATTGTTCATTAGGTTCAATTTTATCACCAGCAAGGCTGTCTAGGCTGAGTGAACTCTAAAATATTCTTCAGTTGACACATTTGAGGAATTTCATGATGAGAAAAAAAATTGCCCAGTGCCTGTAATACTAGCTATACAGGAGGCTGAGATCTGAGGACTACGGTTCAAAACCAGCCCAGACAGGAAATCCATAAGACTCTTATCTCCAATTAACCACCGAAAAGCAGGAAGTGGAGCTGTGAATCAAGCGATCGAGTACTAACCTTGAACACACAAGCTTAGGAACAGCACTCAAGCTCTGAGTTCAAGCCCCAGGAACTGCACAAGAAGAAATAAGTAAATAAATATTACAAGGATAAATATATCTATTCTTTTATAGTCTCCTTTGCCTCTTTGTACTTTTCTTTACAAAGTTAACTGAGAGACAACTTCCAAAACAGTTATCAGAATGTTTAAAACAAATGCTTTTTTTAGGTCTTAAATATTTAGAGTTCATTTTCTTTCTTTCATTCTTCTCTTTCTCCCTTTTTTCTTCACATTAAATAAAATTCCCAAGGACTAACTTCAGAAGATGTTTGGAGTAGCTAGCTTAATTGTTCAGTCTGTGTTTTAAGCTATTTTTTTTCCATTACATTTTTGAAGCTTTTTTTTCTTTTTAATTGCCTTGGGAGGAGGAAAAAATATGTTCTGTTTTCCCTTTCCTCCCAGGATTAGGCAGACTATGAGAGAAACTTCCCATCACATTTGCTTGGTTGGTATAAGACAAAGCACAGGCAAGCCCTATGGAATTGGTGTCCATGGATGAAAGGGATGCTAGTTTAAGCAATGAGGAAGAGCTCAGTGTGGTTTTTAGTATGCAATGCTTCAGAGTGTTGCCTTTTAATTGGAAAAGCCTTGGTGTGTTTACGACTTCACTTCATCTCCCCAGTTTTCCTACCCTTTTCATTTAGAAGAGCATAAGATTTGCATTCTGGAAGATCATCTATATCACTGTGGACAACTGCTTATAGTATTTTCATGCCGTAGAGCATATGAATGGCCATGGCTCCTATGTACAGTTTGTATTCGTAAAAGGAAAACAGATACGTTTTTTTTTTTTTTTTTTTTTTTTTATTTTTTTTTTATTATCAATTGAACATAAATTTTTTTTTTTTTTTTACAAGATGCTGTGCAAAGAGGGTGCAGTTACATAGTAGGGCATTGTGTACATTAAAAGGAAAACAGATAAGTTTTAAGATCATGAGAGAATAGGAATATACCTTAAAAAGATTGTTAGGTCGCCCATACAAATTAATTCTTCGTACAATTACTTAAAGATAATAAAATATAATTTTAAAAAAGTATCAAGGCTTCTGATCAGTAATCTCAGTTCTTTTTTTGGCCAGTCCTGGGCCTTGGACTCAGGGCCTGGGCACTGTCCCTGGCTTCCTTTTGCTCAAGGCTAGCACTCTGCCACTTGAGCCACAGCGCCACTTCTGGCCATTTTCTGTATATATGGTGCTGGGGAATTGAACCCAGGGCCTCATGTATACGACGCAAGCTCTCTTGCCACTAGGCCATATCCCCAGCCCAATCTCAATTCTTAACATGCACTCCAGTGAAGGAACTGAAAACATCATATGCCAAGATACAGAAGTAGACAGAGGCCCTTTCGACTAGAATATTGACCACACTGTGATAATCATATCTGGAGACTAGAAATAAATCAAATGTCCCTTGAAAAAAAAGCAGTTACAGAATTACAGTGGAATAAGATTCTCATCTGGAATGGCATCACAGCTTACCGGCTTTCTGTTCTGGTGAAGGTAATAATTCACTTGAAAAGGAAAAAAGCTACAGATGTTCTGGGATATAGTTAGAGTGAATGTTGTCTCTTTAAAGCCCTATAAAATATATTTTTTGGTACTAGTGCTTAAACTCAGTGTTTAAACTCAGGGCCTTATTCTCTCGCTTAGTTTTCTTGATCACAATTGGGGATATAGGGGGCAGGGGGACTCTACCCTTTGAACCATGTCTCCAGCCTGGCTTTTTGCTGGTTATCTTAGAGATGGAGTCTCACGAACTTTTTCTTCTTGGAGTTGGTTTTGATTCTCCAGATCTCTGACATCTAAGTAGCCAGTATGAGTCACTGGTACCCAGTGATTTGGGTTTTTTGTTTGATGTTTGTCATGGGACTTGAACTTTGGGCCTGGGCACTGTCCCTGCGCTCTTCAGCTCAAGGCTAGCACTCTACCACTTGAGCCACAGTGCCACTTCTGGTTTTCTGGTGGTTAATTGGAGATAAAGAGTCTCATGGACTTTCCTTCCCAGGCTGGCTTTGAACCTCAATCCTCAGATCTCAGCCTCCTGAGTAGCTAGGATTACATGATTGAGCCACGGGTGCCCAGCTTGATTTGGTCATTTAAAAATAACATTTTTGCTTTACTTGTTAAATAAACTGGTTATGGGGGTTCTCTCAAGTTGTCTTTCCCCTGATCATTCTTTTCCTGCATCTCTCTTGCATCTGAGATCATTTTCCTTTTGTCTGAAGATCCACCTTTAGAATTTTTTTTTAGTACAGATCTACTGAATATGCATTTTCTCTGTTTTTGTTTGTCTAAAATGTCTTGGTTCCATCATCAAGTTTTGAAGAGTGTTTTCTCTGAACATGGAATTCTGGACTGTCACTGCTTCTTGACACACTTTGATGATGGTCCTTTTTCTTGGCACCAATTGTTTTGGGAGGAGGGGGCAGATAGGAGAGAGGTTAGCCATGAGTTTACTGTTGCTCTTTGAACTATAAGCTCTTCTTCTGTCCTCTGGTTGAAAGGGAAAGTGAAGGCTTTCTTTTACTTTGGTATTTGGAATTTTACTATGAGTCATGGTTTTGTTTTTACATTTATTTCCCTTTGAGCTTAAAGCTCTTTTGATTTGGTTGGTACTTGAAAATGCCTCAGCCAC
>NW_025959058.1:0-52147 GCF_023159225.1 Perognathus longimembris pacificus | reverse complement strand
GAGAGAGATAAAAGCTCATTTAGGAACGACATGAACACGCTGCGTAGGTAGCTGTTTACAAGTAAATATCTCCACTGATATTAAGAAAAGCATTAGCTTAATAAATTAAGTACTTCCTGGTATGGTTACTGTACTGGTACCTCCGCAAAAGAATCTGGATTGTGGTGAGGGAACAGAGAAAAAAGCTCATTTAGGACCTGCACTTATGAGTGGCGTAGGCAGCTGTATATCAGGGAGTAAACCTTCTGAGAATAAAAACAGCTGGAGCTTGTTAAGGTAATTACACAGGGGAAAGGATAATGTACTGGGAACTCCTCAGAAGAATCTGATTTGTGGTGAGGGGGAGAGAGATAAAAGCTCATTTAGGAACGACATGAACATGCTGCGTAGGTAGATGTTTATCAGTAAATATCTCCACTGAGATTAAGAAAAGCAGTAGCTTAATAAATTAAGTACTTCCTGGTATGGTTACTGTACTGGTAACTCCCCAAAAGAATCTGGATTGTGGTGAGGGAACAGAGAAAAAAGCTCATTTAGGACCTGCACTTACGAAGGGGGTAGGCAGTTGTATATCAGGGAGTAAACCTTCTGAGAATAAAAACAGCTGGAGCTTGTTAAGGTAATTACACAGGGGAAAGGATAATGTACTGGGAACTCCTCAGAAGAATCTGATTTGTGGTGAGGGGAGGAGAGAGTAAAAGCTCATTTAGGAACGACATGAACATGCTGCGTACGTCGCTGTTTATCAGTAAATATCTCCACTGAGATTAAGAAAAGCAGTAGCTTAATAAATTAAGTACTTCCTGGTATGGTTACTGTACTGGTAACTCCCCAAAAGAATCTGGATTGTGGTGAGGGAACAGAGAAAAAAGCTCATTTAGGACCTGCACTTACTAAGGGGGTAGGCAGTTCTATATCATGGAGTAATCCTTCTGATAATAAAAACAGCTGGAGCTTGTTAAGGTAATTACACAGGGGAAAGGATAATGTACTGGGAACTCCTCAGAATAATCTGATTTGTGGTGAGGGGAGAGGAGATAAAAGCTCATTTAGGAACGACATGAACATGCTGCGTAGGTAGCTGTTTATCAGTAAATATCTCCATTGAGATTAAGAAAAGCAGTAGCTTAATAAATTAAGTACTTCCTGGTATGGTTACTGTACTGGTAACTCCCCAAAAGAATCTGGATTGTGGTGAGGGAACAGAGAAAAAAGCTGATTTAGGACCTGCACTTACGAAGGGGGTAGGCAGCTGTATATCAGGGAGTAACCTTCTGAGAATAAAAACAGCTGGAGCTTCTTAAGGTAATTACACAGGGGAAAGGATAATGTACTGGGAACTCCTCAGAAGAATCTGATTTGTGGTGAGGGGAGGGAGATGAAAGCTCATTTAGGAACGACATGAACATGCTGCGTAGGTAGCTGTTTATCAGTAAATATCTCCACTGAGATTAAGAAAAGCAGTCGCTTAATAAATTAAGTACTTCCTGGTATGGTTACTGTACTGGTAACTCCCCAAAAGAATCTGGATTGTGGTGAGGGAACAGAGAAAAAAGCTCATTTAGGACCTGCACTTACGAAGGGGGTAGGCTCGTGTATATCAGGGAGTAAACCTTCTGAGAATAAAAACAGCTGGAGCTTGTTAACGTAATTACACAGGGGAAAGGATAATGTACTGGGAACTCCTCAGAAGAATCTGATTTGTGGTGAGGGGAGAGAGATAAAAGATCATTTAAGAACGAGATGAACATGCTGCATACGTAGCTGTTTATCAGTAAATATCTCCACTGAGATTAAGAAAAGCAGTAGCTAATAAATTAAGTACTTCCTGGTATGGTTACTGTACTGGCAACTCCCCAAAAGAATCTGGATTGTGGTGAGGGAACAGAGAAAAAAGCTCATTTAGGACCTGGACTTACGAAGGGGGTAGGCAGCTGTATATCAGGGAGTAAACCTTCTGAGAATAAAAACAGCTGGAGCTTGTTTAAGTAATTCACAGGGGAAAGGATTAATGTACTGGGAAGTCCTCAAAAGAATCTGGATTGTGGTGAGGGAACAGAGAAAAAAGCTCATTTAGGACCTGCACTTACGAAGGGGGTAGGCAGCTGTATCTCAGGGAGTAAACCTTCTGAGAATAAAAACAGCTGGAGCTTAATAAATTAAGTACTTCCTGGGGAAAGGATAATGTACTGGGAACTCCTCAGAAAGAATCTGATTTGTGGTGAGGGGAGAGAGATAAAAAGCTCATTTAGGAACGACATGAACACGCTGCGTAGGTAGATGTTTATCAGTAAATATCTGAGATTAAGAAAAGCAGTAGCTTAATAAATTAAGTACTTCCTGGTATGGTTACTATACTGGTAACTCCCCAAAAGAATCTGGATTGTGGTGAGGAGAGAGAAAAAGCTCATTTAGGACCTGCACTTATGAATGGGGTAGGCAGTTGTATATCAGGGAGTAAATTCTGAGAATAAAAACAGCTGGAGCTTGTTAAGGTAATTACACAGGGGAAAGGATAATGTACTGGTAACTCCTCAGAAGAATCTGATTTGTGGTGAGGGAGAGAGATAAAAAGCTCATTTAGGAACCTGCACTTACGAAGCTGCGTACGTCGCTGTTTATCAGTAAATATCTCCACTGAGATTAAGAAAAGCAGTAGCTTAATAAATTAAGTACTTCCTGGTATGGTTACTGTACTGGTAACTCCTCCAAAAGAATCTGGATTGTGGTGAGGGAACAGAGAAAAAAGCTCATTTAGGACCTGCACTTACGAAGGGGGTAGGCAGCTGTATATCAGGGAGTAAACCTTCTGAGAATAAAAACAGCTGGAGCCTGTTAAGGTAATTACACAGGGGAAAGGATAATGTACTGGGAACTCCTCAGAAGAATCTGATTTGTGGTGAGGGGAGAGAGATAAAAGCTCATTTAGGAACGACATGAACATGCTTACGAAGGGGGGTAGCTGTTTATCAGTAAATATCTCCACTGAGATTAAGAAAAGCAGTAGCTTAATAAATTAAGTACTTCCTGGTATGGATACTGTACTGGTAACTCCCAAAAAGAATCTGGATTGTGGTGAGGGAACAGAGAAAAAAGCTCATTTAGGAACGACATGAACATGCTGCACGTAGCTGTTTATCAGTAAATATCTCCACTGAGATTAAGAAAAGCAGTAGCTTAATAAATTAAGTACTTCCTGGTATGGTTACTGTACTGGTAACTCCCCAAAAGAATCTGGATTGTGGTGAGGGAACAGAGAAAAAAGCTCATTTAGGACCTGCACACGAAGGGGGTAGGCAGCTGTATATCAGTAAACCTTCTGAGAATAAAAACAGCTGGAGCTTAATAAATTAAGTACTTCCTGGGGAAAGGTTAATGTACTGGTAACTCCTCAGAAGAATCTGATTTGTGGTGAGGGGAGAACAGAGAAAAAAGCTCATTTAGGAACCTGCACTTACCAAGGGGGTAGGCAGCTGTTTATCAGTAAATATCTCCACTGAGATTAAGAAAAGCAGTAGCTTGTTAAGGTAATTACACAGGGGAAAGGATACTGTACTGGTAACTCCCCAAAAGAATCTGGATTTGTGGTGAGGGAAGAGAAAAAAGCTCATTTAGGACCTGCACATGAACATGGGTAGGCAGCTGTTTATCAGGGAGTAAACCTTCTGAGAATAAAAAAGCAATAGCTTAAGGTAATTACAGTACTTCCTGGGGAAAGGATAATGTACTGGGAACTCCTCAGAAAGAATCTGATTTGTGGTGAGGGGAGAGAGATAAAAGCTCATTTAGGAACCTGCACTTACGAAGGGGTAGGCAGCTGTTTATCAGTAAATATCTCCACTGAGAATAAGAAAAGCAGTAGCTTAATAAATTAAGTACTTCCTGGTATGGTTACTATACTGGTAACTCCTCAAAAGAATCTGGATTGTGGTGAGGGAGAGAGAAAAAAGCTCATTTAGGACCTGCACTTATGAACATGGGTAGGCAGCTGTATATCAGGGAGTAAACCTTCTGAGAATAAAAACAGCTGGAGCTTAATTAAGGTAATTACACAGGTAAAGGATAATGTACTGGGAACTCCTCAGAAGAATCTGATTTGTGGTGAGGGGAGAGAGATAAAAAGCTCATTTAGGAACCATGAACATGCTGCGTAAGGGGTTAGGCAGCTGTATTATCAGTAAATATCTCCACTGAGATTAAGAAAAGCAGTAGCTTAATAAATTAAGTACTTCCTGGTATGGTTACTGTACTGGTAACTCCTCAAAAGAATCTGGATTGTGGTGAGGGAACAGAGAAAAAGCTCATTTAGGAACGACATGAACACGCTGCGTAGGTAGCTGTTTACAAGTAAATATCTCCACTGATATTAAGAAAAGCATTAGCTTAATAAATTAAGTACTTCCTGGTATGGTTACTGTACTGGTAACTCCGCAAAAGAATCTGGATTGTGGTGAGGGAACAGAGAAAAAGCTCATTTAGGACCTGACTTATGAGTGGCGTAGGCAGCTGTATATCAGGGAGTAAACCTTCTGAGAATAAAAACAGCTGGAGCTTGTTAAGGTAATTACACAGGGGAAAGGATAATGTACTGGGAACTCCTCAGAAGAATCTGATTTGTGGTGAGGGGAGAGAGATAAAAGCTCATTTAGGAACGACATGAACATGCTGCGTAGGTAGCTGTTTATCAGTAAATATCTCCACTGAGATTAAGAAAAGCAGTAGCTTAATAAATTAAGTACTTCCTGGTATGGTTACTGTACTGGTAACTCCCCAAAAGAATCTGGATTGTGGTGAGGGAACAGAGAAAAAAGCTCATTTAGGACCTGCACTTACGAAGGGGGTAGGCAGCTGTATATCAGGGAGTAAACCTTCTGAGAATAAAAACAGCTGGAGCTTGTTAAGGTAATTACACAGGGGAAAGGATAATGTACTGGGAACTCCTCAGAAGAATCTGATTTGTGGTTAGGGGAGAGAGATAAAAGCTCATTTAGGAACGACATGAACATGCTGCGTAGGTAGCTGTTTACCAGTAAATATCTCCACTGAGATTAAGAAAAGCAGTAGGTTAATAAATTAAGTACTTCCTGGTATGGTTACTCTACTGGTAACTCCCCAAAAGAATCTGGATTGTGGTGAGGGAACAGAGAAAAAAGCTCATTTAGGACCTGCACTTACGAAGGGGGTAGGCAGCTGTATCTCAGGGAGTAAACCTTCTGAGAATAAAAACAGCTGGAGCCTGTTAAGGTAATTACACAGGGGAAAGGATAATGTACTGGGAACTCCTCAGAAGAATCTGATTTGTGGTGAGGGGAGAGAGATAAAAGCTCATTTAGGAACGACATGAACACGCTGCGTAGGTAGATGTTTATCAGTAAATATCTCCACTGAGATTAAGAAAAGCAGTAGCTTAATAAATTAAGTACTTCCTGGTATGGTTACTGTACTGGTAACTCCCGAAAAGAATCTGGATTGTGGTGAGGGAACAGAGAAAAAAGCTCATTTAGGACCTGCACTTATGAATGGGGTAGGCAGTTGTATATCAGGGAGTAAACCTTCTGAGAATAAAAACAGCTGGAGCTTGTTAAGGTAATTACACAGGGGAAAGGATAATGTACTGGGAACTCCTCAGAAGAATCTGATTTGTGGTGAGGGGAGGAGATAAAAGCTCATTTAGGAACGACATGAACATGCTGCGTAGGTAGCTGTTTATCAGTAAATATCTCCACTGAGATTAAGAAAAGCAGTAGATTAATAAATTAAGTACTTCCTGGTATGGTTACTGTACTGGTAACTCCCCAAAAGAATCTGGATTGTGGTGAGGGAACAGAGAAAAAAGCTCATTTAGGACCTGCACTTACGAAGGGGGTAGGCAGCTGTATATCAGGGAGTAAACTTCTGAGAATAAAAACAGCTGGAGCTTGTTAAGGTAATTACACAGGGGAAAGGATAATGTACTGGGAACTCCTCAGAAGAATCTGATTTGTGGTGAGGGGAGAGAGATAAAAGCTCATTTAGGAACGACATGAACATGCTGCATACGTAGCTGTTTATCAGTAAATATCTCCACTGAGATTAAGAAAAGCAGTAGCTTAATAAATTAAGTACTTCCTGGTATGGATACTGTACTGGTAACTCCCCAAAAGAATCTGGATTGTGGTGAGGGAACAGAGAAAAAAGCTCATTTAGGACCTGACTTACGAAGCTGGTAGGCAGCTGTATATCAGGGAGTAAACCTTCTGAGAATAAAAACAGCTGGAGCTTGTTAAGGTAATTACACAGGGGAAAGGATAATGTACTGGGAACTCCTCAGAAGAATCTGATTTGTGGTGAGGGAAGAGAAAAAGCTCATTTAGGAACGACATGAACATGCTGGTAGGCAGCTGTTTATCAGTAAATATCTCCACTGAGATTAAGAAAAGCAGTAGCTTAATAAATTAAGTACTTCCTGGTATGGTTACTGTACTGGTAACTCCCAAAAGAATCTGGATTGTGGTGAGGGAACAGAGAAAAAGCTCATTTAGAACGCACTTAACAAGGGTAGGCAGCTGTTTATCAGGGAGTAAATACTTCTGAGAATAAAAACAGCTGGAGCTTGTTAAGGTAATTACACAGGGGAAAGGTAATGTACTGGGAACTCCTCAGAAGAATCTGATTTGTGGTGAGGGGAGAGAGAAAAAGCTCATTTAGGAACGAACTGAACACGCTGCGTAGGTAGCTGTTTACAGTAAATATCTCCACTGAGATTAAGAAAAGCAGTAGCTTAATTTAAGTACTTCCTGGTATGGATACTGTACTGGTAACTCCCCAAAAGAATCTGGATTGTGGTGAGGGGAACAGAGAAAAAAGCTCATTTAGGAACGACATGAACATGCTGCGTAGGTAGCTGTTTATCAGTAAATATCTCCACTGAGATTAAGAAAAGCAGTAGCTTAATAAATTAAGTACTTCCTGGTATGGTTACTGTACTGGTAACTCCCCAAAAGAATCTGGATTGTGGTGAGGGAAGAGAAAAAAGCTCATTTAGGACCTGCACATGAAGCTGGTAGGCAGTGTATATCAGGGAGTAAACCTTCTGAGAATAAAAACAGCTGGAGCTTAATAAATTAAGTACTTCCTGGGGATGGTAATGTACTGGGAACTCCTCAGAAGAATCTGATTTGTGGTGAGGGGAGAGAGATAAAAAGCTCATTTAGGACCTGCACTACGAAGGTAGGCAGCTGTATCTCAGTAAATATCTCCACTGAGATTAAGAAAAGCAGTAGCTTAATAATTAAGTACTTCCTGGTATGGTTACTGTACTGGGAACTCCCCAAAAGAATCTGGATTGTGGTGAGGGGAACAGAGAAAAAAGCTCATTTAGACCTGCACTTACGAAGGGGGTAGGCAGCTGTTATCAGGGAGTAAACCTTCTGAGAATAAAAACAGCTGGAGCTTGTTAAGGTAATTACACAGGGGAAAGGATAATGTACTGGGAACTCCTCAGAAGAATCTGATTTGTGGTGAGGGGAGACAGAGATAAAAGCTCATTTAGGAACCTGCACATGAATGCGTAGGTAGCAGTTTATCAGTAAATATCTGAGATTAAGAAAAGCAGTAGCTTAATAAATTAAGTACTTCCTGGTATGGATAATGTACTGGTAACTCCCCAAAAGAATCTGGATTGTGGTGAGGGAACAGAGAAAAAAGCTCATTTAGGACCTGCACTTATGAATGCGTAGGCGCTGTTTATCAGGGAGTAAACCTTCTGAGAATAAAAACAGCTGGAGCTTGTTAAGGTAATTACACAGGGGAAAGGATAATGTACTGGGAACTCCTCAGAAGAATCTGATTTGTGGTGAGGGGAGAGAGATAAAAGCTCATTTAGGAACCTGACACTTACGAAGGGTAGGCAGCTGTTTATCAGTAAATATCTCCACTGAGATTAAGAAAAGCAGTAGCTTAATAAATTAAGTACTTCCTGGTATGGTTACTGTACTGGTAACTCCCAAAAGAATCTGGATTGTGGTGAGGGAACAGAGAAAAAAGCTCATTTAGGACCTGCACTTACGAAGGGGGTAGGCAGTTTATCAGGGAGTAAACCTTCTGAGAATAAAAAAGCTGGAGCTTAATAATTAAGTACTTCCTGGGGAAAGGATAATGTACTGGGAACTCCTCAGAAGAATCTGATTTGTGGTGAGGGGAGAGAGATAAAAGCTCATTTAGGAACGACATGAACATGCTGCGTACGTCGCTGTTTATCAGTAAATATCTCCACTGAGATTAAGAAAAGCAGTAGCTTAATAAATTAAGTACTTCCTGGTATGGATACTGTACTGGTAACTCCCAAAGAATCTGGATTGTGGTGAGGGAACAGAGAAAAAAGCTCATTTAGGACCTGCACTTACGAAGGGGGTAGGCAGCTGTATATCAGGGAGTAAACCTTCTGAGAATAAAAACAGCTGGAGCTGTTAAGGTAATTACACAGGGGAAAGGATAATGTACTGGGAACTCCTCAGAAGAATCTGATTTGTGGTGAGGGGAGAGAGATAAAAAGCTCATTTAGGAACGAACTGAACACGCTGCGTAGGTAGCTGTTTACAGTAAATATCTCCACTGAGATTAAGAAAAGCAGTAGCTTAATAAATTAAGTATTCCTGGTATGGTTACTGTACTGGTAACTCCCCAAAAGAATCTGGATTGTGGTGAGGGAACAGAGAAAAAAGCTCATTTAGGACCTGCACTTACGAAGGGGGTAGGCAGCTGTATCTCAGGGAGTAAACCTTCTGAGAATAAAAACAGCTGGAGCTGTTAAGGTAATTACACAGGGGAAAGGATAATGTACTGGGAACTCCTCAGAAGAATCTGATTTGTGGTGAGGGGAGAGAGATAAAAGCTCATTTAGGAACGACATGAACATGCTGCGTAGGTAGCTGTTATCAGTAAATATCTCCACTGAGATTAAGAAAAGCAGTAGCTTAATAAATTAAGTACTTCCTGGTATGGTTACTATACTGGTAACTCCCAAAAGAATCTGGATTGTGGTGAGGGAACAGAGAAAAAAGCTCATTTAGGAACGACATGAACATGCTGCGGTAGGCAGTTGTATATCAGTAAATATCTCCACTGAGAATAAGAAAAGCAGTAGCTTAATAAATTAAGTACTTCCTGGTATGGATATGTACTGGTAACTCCTCAAAAGAATCTGGATTGTGGTGAGGGAGAGAGAAAAAAGCTCATTTAGGAACACATGAACATGCTGCGTAGGTAGCTGTTTATCAGTAAATATCTCCACTGAGATTAAGAAAAGCAGTAGCTTAATAAATTAAGTACTTCCTGGTATGGTTACTGTACTGGTAACTCCCCAAAAGAATCTGGATTGTGGTGAGGGAACAGAGAAAAAAGCTCATTTAGGACCTGCACTTACGAAGCGGGTAGGCAGCTGTATATCAGGGAGTAAACCTTCTGAGAATAAAAACAGCTGGAGCTGTTAAGGTAATTACACAGGGGAAAGGATAATGTACTGGGAACTCCTCAGAAGAATCTGATTTGTGGTGAGGGGAGAGAGATAAAAGCTCATTTAGGAACGACATGAACATGCTGCGTAGGTAGCTGTTTATCAGTAAATATCTCCACTGAGATTAAGAAAAGCAGTAGCTTAATAAATTAAGTACTTCCTGGTATGGTTACTGTACTGGTAACTCCCAAAAGAATCTGGATTGTGGTGAGGGAACAGAGAAAAAAGCTCATTTAGGACCTGACTTACGAAGGGGGTAGGCAGCTGTTATCAGGGAGTAAATATCTCTGAGAATAAAAACAGCTGGAGCTTAATAATTAAGTACTTCCTGGGAAAGGATAATGTACTGGGAACTCCTCAGAAGAATCTGATTGTGGTGAGGGGAGAGAGATAAAAGCTCATTTAGGAACGACATGAACATGCTGCGTAGGTAGCTGTTTATCAGTAAATATCTCCACTGAGATTAAGAAAAGCAGTAGCTTTAAGTAATTACACAGGTAAAGGATACTGTACTGGTAACTCCCCAAAGAATCTGGATTGTGGTGAGGGAACAGAGAAAAAAGCTCATTTAGGACGAATGACACGGGTAGGCAGCTGTATATCAGTAAATATCTCTGAGAATAAAAACAGCAGTAGCTTAATAATTAAGTACTTCCTGGGGAAAGGATAATGTACTGGGAACTCCTCCAAAGAATCTGATTTGTGGTGAGGGAGAGAGATAAAAGCTCATTTAGGACGCACTGACATGCTGGTAGGTAGCTGTTTATCAGTAAATATCTCCACTGAGAATAAGAAAAGCAGTAGCTTAATAAATTAAGTACTTCCTGGTATGGATACTGTACTGGTAACTCCCCAAAAGAATCTGGATTGTGGTGAGGGAACAGAGAAAAAGCTCATTTAGGAACGACATGAACACGCTGCGTAGGTAGCATGTTTATCAGTAAATATCTCCACTGAGATTAAGAAAAGCAGTAGCTTAATAAATTAAGGTACTTCCTGGTATGGTTACTGTACTGGTAACTCCCGAAAAGAATCTGGATTGTGGTGAGGGAACAGAGAAAAAAGCTCATTTAGGACCTGCACATGAATGGGGTAGGCAGCTGTATATCAGGGAGTAAACCTTCTGAGAATAAAAACAGCTGGAGCTTGTTAAGGTAATTACACAGGGGAAAGGATAATGTACTGGGAACTCCTCAGAAGAATCTGGATTTGTGGTGAGGGGAGAGAGATAAAAGATCATTTAGGAACGACATGAACATGCTGCGTAGTCGCTGTTTATCAGTAAATATCTCCACTGAGATTAAGAAAAGCAGTAGTTAATAATTAAGTACTTCCTGGTATGGTTACTGTACTGGTAACTCCCCAAAAGAATCTGGATTGTGGTGAGGGAACAGAGAAAAAAGCTCATTTAGGACCTGCACTTACGAAGGGGTAGGCTCTGTATATCAGGGAGTAAATTCTGAGAATAAAAACAGCTGGAGCTTGTTAAGGTAATTACACAGGTAAAGGATAATGTACTGGTAACTCCTCCAGAAGAATCTGATTTGTGGTGAGGGGAGAGAGATAAAAGCTCATTTAGAACGACATGAACATGCTGCATACGTAGCTGTTTATCAGTAAATATCTCCACTGAGATTAAGAAAAGCAGTAGCTTAATAAATTAAGTACTTCCTGGTATGGTACTGTACTGGTAACTCCCCAAAAGAATCTGGATTGTGGTGAGGGAACAGAGAAAAAAGCTCATTTAGGAACGACATGAACATGCTGCGTAGGTAGCTGTTTATCAGTAAATATCTCCACTGAGAATAAAAGCAGTAGCTTAATAAATTAAGTACTTCCTGGTATGGATTACTGTACTGGTAACTCCCAAAGAATCTGGATTGTGGTGAGGGAAGAGAAAAAAGCTCATTTAGGACCTGCACTTACGAAGCTGGTAGGCAGCTGTATATCAGGGAGTAAACCTTCTGAGAATAAAAACAGCTGGAGCTTGTAAATTAAGTACTTCAGGGGAAAGGATAATGTACTGGGAACTCCTCAGAAGAATCTGATTTGTGGTGAGGGAAGAGAAAAAGCTCATTTAAGAACGACATGAACATGCTGCGGGTAGGCAGCTGTTTATCAGTAAATACTCTGAGATTAAGAAACAGTAGCTTAATAAATTAAGTACTTCCTGGTATGGTTACTGTACTGGTAACTCCCCAAAGAATCTGGATTGTGGTGAGGGAACAGAGAAAAAGCTCATTTAGGACGACTGAACACGGGTAGGCAGCTGTTTACCAGTAAATATCTTGAGAATAAAAACAGCTGTAGCTTAATAAATTAAGTACTTCCTGGTATGGTTACTCTACTGGGAACTCCCAGAAGAATCTGATTTGTGGTGAGGGAGAGAGAAAAAAGCTCATTTAGGAACGACATGAACATGCTGCGTAGGTAGCTGTTTATCAGTAAATATCTGAGATTAAGAAAAGCAGTAGCTTAATAATTAAGTACTTGGGGATGGATAATGTACTGGTAACTCCCCAAAAGAATCTGGATTGTGGTGAGGGGAGAGAGAAAAAGCTCATTTAGGAACGACATGAACATGCTGCGTAGGTAGCTGTTTATCAGTAAATATCTCCACTGAGATTAAGAAAAGCAGTAGCTTAATAAATTAAGTACTTCCTGGTATGGTTACTGTACTGGTAACTCCCCAAAAGAATCTGGATTGTGGTGAGGGAACAGAGAAAAAAGCTCATTTAGGACCTGCACTTACGAAGGGGGTAGGCAGCTGTATCTCAGGGAGTAAACCTTCTGAGAATAAAAACAGCTGGAGCTGTTAAGGTAATTAACAGGGGAAAGGATAATGTACTGGGAACTCCTCAGAAGAATCTGATTGTGGTGAGGGAGAGAGAAAAAGCTCATTTAGGAACGACATGAACATGCTGCGTAGGTAGCTGTTTATCAGTAAATATCTCCACTGAGATTAAGAAAAGCAGTAGCTTAATAAATTAAGTACTTCCTGGTATGGTTACTGTACTGGTAACTCCCCAAAAGAATCTGGATTGTGGTGAGGGAACAGAGAAAAAAGCTCATTTAGGACCTGCACTTATGAAGGGGTAGGCAGTGTATATCAGGGAGTAAACCTTCTGAGAATAAAAACAGCTGGAGCTTGTTAAGGTAATTACACAGGGGAAAGGATAATGTACTGGGAACTCCTCAGAAGAATCTGATTTGTGGTGAGGGGAGAGAGATAAAAGCTCATTTAGGAACGACATGAACATGCTGCGTAGGTAGCTGTTTATCAGTAAATATCTCCACTGAGATTAAGAAAAGCAGTAGCTTAATAAATTAAGTACTTCCTGGTATGGTTACTGTACTGGTAACTCCCCAAAAGAATCTGGATTGTGGTGAGGGAACAGAGAAAAAAGCTCATTTAGGACCTGCACTTACGAAGGGGGTAGGCAGCTGTATATCAGGGAGTAAACCTTCTGAGAATAAAAACAGCTGGAGCTGTTAAGGTAATTACACAGGGGAAAGGATAATGTACTGGGAACTCCTCAGAAGAATCTGATTTGTGGTGAGGGGAGAGAGATAAAAGCTCATTTAGGAACGACATGAACATGCTGCATACGTAGCTGTTTATCAGTAAATATCTCCACTGAGATTAAGAAAAGCAGGAGCTTAATAAATTAAGTACTTCCTGGTATGGATACTGTACTGGTAACTCCCAGAAGAATCTGGATTGTGTGAGGGAACAGAGAAAAAAGCTCATTTAGGAACGACATGAACATGCTGGTAGTCGCTGTTTATCAGTAAATATCTCCACTGAGATTAAGAAAAGCAGTAGCTTAATAAATTAAGTACTTCCTGGTATGGTTACTGTACTGGTAACTCCCCAAAGAATCTGGATTGTGGTGAGGGAACAGAGAAAAAAGCTCATTTAGGACCTGCACTTACAAGGGGGTAGGCAGCTGTATATCAGGGAGTAAACCTTCTGAGAATAAAAACAGCTGGAGCTTAAGGTAATTACACAGGGGAAAGGATAATGTACTGGGAACTCCTCAGAAGAATCTGATTTGTGGTTAGGGGAGAGAGATAAAAGCTCATTTAGGAACGAACTGAACACGCTGCGTAGGTAGCTGTTTACAGTAAATATCTCCACTGAGATTAAGAAAAGCAGTAGCTTAATAAATTAAGTACTTCCTGGTATGGATACTGTACTGGTAACTCCCCAAAAGAATCTGGATTGTGGTGAGGGAACAGAGAAAAAAGCTCATTTAGGACCTGCATTACATGCTGCGTAGGTAGCTGTTTATCAGTAAATATCTCCACTGAGAATAAAAACAGTAGCTTTAAGGTAATTACACTGGTATGGATACTGTACTGGTAACTCCCCAAAAGAATCTGGATTGTGGTGAGGGAACAGAGAAAAAGCTCATTTAGGAACGACATGAACATGCTGCGTAGGTAGCTGTTTATCAGTAAATATCTCCACTGAGATTAAGAAAAGCAGTAGCTTAATAAATTAAGTACTTCCTGGTATGGTTACTATACTGGTAACTCCCCAAAAGAATCTGGATTGTGGTGAGGGAAAGAGAAAAAAGCTCATTTAGGACCTGCACTTATGAATGGGGTAGGCAGCTGTATATCAGGGAGTAAACCTTCTGAGAATAAAAACAGCTGGAGCTTGTTAAGGTAATTACACAGGGGAAAGGATAATGTACTGGGAACTCCTCAGAAGAATCTGATTTGTGGTGAGGGGAGAGAGATAAAAGCTCATTTATGAACACATGAACATGCTGCGTAGGTCGCTGTTTATCAGTAAATATCTTCCACTGAGATTAAGAAAAGCAGTAGCTTAATAAATTAAGTACTTCCTGGTATGGTTACTGTACTGGTAACTCCCCAAAAGAATCTGGATTGTGGTGAGGGAACAGAGAAAAAGCTCATTTAGGACCTGCACTTACGAAGGGGGTAGGCAGCTGTATATCAGGGAGTAAACCTTCTGAGAATAAAAACAGCTGGAGCTGTTAAGGTAATTACACAGGGGAAAGGATAATGTACTGGGAACTCCTCAGAAGAATCTGATTTGTGGTGAGGGGAGAGAGATAAAAGCTCATTTAGGAACGACATGAACATGCTGCGTAGGTAGCTGTTTATCAGTAAATATCTCCACTGAGATTAAGAAAAGCAGTAGCTTAATAAATTAAGTACTTCCTTGTATGGATACTGTACTGGTAACCCCAAAAGAATCTGGATTGTGGTGAGGGAACAGAGAAAAAAGCTCATTTAGGAACGACATGAACATGCTGGTAGGCAGCTGTTTATCAGTAAATATCTCCACTGAGATTAAGAAAAGCAGTAGCTTAATAAATTAAGTACTTCCTGGTATGGTTACTGTACTGGTAACTCCCAGAAGAATCTGGATTGTGGTGAGGGAACAGAGAAAAAAGCTCATTTAGGACCTGCATTACGAAGGGGTAGGCAGCTGTATATCAGGGAGTAAACCTTCTGAGAATAAAAAAGCAGCTGGAGCTTAAGGTAATTACACAGGGGAAAGGATAATGTACTGGGAACTCCTCAGAAGAATCTGATTTGTGGTGAGGGGAAGAGATAAAAGCTCATTTAGGAACGACAGTGAACACGCTGCGTAGGTAGCTGTTTACCAGTAAATATCTCCACTGAGATTAAGAAAAGCAGTAGGTTAATAAATTAAGTACTTCCTGGTATGGTTACTCTACTGGTAACTCCCCAAAAGAATCTGGATTGTGGTGAGGGAACAGAGAAAAAAGCTCATTTAGGACCTGCACTTACGAAGGGGGTAGGCAGCTGTATCTCAGGGAGTAAACCTTCTGAGAATAAAAACAGCTGGAGCTGTTAAGGTAATTACACAGGGGAAAGGATAATGTACTGGGAACTCCTCAAAAGAATCTGATTTGTGGTGAGGGGAGAGAGATAAAAGCTCATTTAGGAACGACATGAACATGCTGCGTAGGTAGCTGTTTATCAGTAAATATCTCCACTGAGATTAAGAAAAGCAGTAGCTTAATAAATTAAGTACTTCCTGGTATGGTTACTGTACTGGTAACTCCCCAAAAGAATCTGGATTGTGGTGAGGGAACAGAGAAAAAAGCTCATTTAGGACCTGCACTTACGAAGGGGTAGGCAGCTGTATATCAGGGAGTAAACCTTCTGAGAATAAAAACAGCTGGAGCTTGTTAAGGTAATTACACAGGGGAAAGGATAATGTACTGGGAACTCCTCAGAAGAATCTGATTTGTGGTGAGGGGAGAGAGATAAAAGCTCATTTAGGAACGACATGAACATGCTGCGTACGTAGCTGTTTATCAGTAAATATCTCCACTGAGATTAAGAAAAGCAGTAGCTTAATAAATTAAGTACTTCCTGGTATGGTTACTGTACTGGTAACTCCCCAAAAGAATCTGGATTGTGGTGAGGGAACAGAGAAAAAAGCTCATTTAGGACCTGCACTTACGAAGGGGGTAGGCAGCTGTATATCAGGGAGTAAACCTTCTGAGAATAAAAACAGCTGGAGCTGTTAAGGTAATTACACAGGGGAAAGGATAATGTACTGGGAACTCCTCAGAAGAATCTGATTTGTGGTGAGGGGAGAGAGATAAAAGCTCATTTAGGAACGACATGAACATGCTGCGTAGGTAGCTGTTTATCAGTAAATATCTCCACTGAGATTAAGAAAAGCAGTAGCTTAATAAATTAAGTACTTCCTGGTATGGATACTGTACTGGTAACTCCCCAAAAGAATCTGGATTGTGGTGAGGGAACAGAGAAAAAAGCTCATTTAGGAACGACATGAACATGCTGCGTAGTCGCTGTTTATCAGTAAATATCTCCACTGAGATTAAGAAAAGCAGTAGCTTAATAAATTAAGTACTTCCTGGTATGGTTACTGTACTGGTAACTCCCCAAAAGAATCTGGATTGTGGTGAGGGAACAGAGAAAAAAGCTCATTTAGGACCTGCAATTACGAAGCTGGGGTAGGCAGCTGTATATCAGGGAGTAAATTCTGAGAATAAAAACAGCTGGAGCTTGTTAAGGTAATTACACAGGGGAAAGGATAATGTACTGGGAACTCCTCAGAAGAATCTGATTGTGGTGAGGGGAGAGAGATAAAAGCTCATTTAGGAACGACATGAACATGCTGCGTAGGTAGCTGTTTATCAGTAAATATCTCCACTGAGAATAAGAAAAGCAGTAGCTTAATAAATTAAGTACTTCCTGGTATGGTTACTGTACTGGGAACTCCCAAAAGAATCTGGATTGTGGTGAGGGAACAGAGAAAAAAGCTCATTTAGGACCTGCACTTACGAAGGGGGTAGGCAGTTTATATCAGGAGTAAACCTTCTGAGAATAAAAACAGCTGGAGCTTGTTAAGGTAATTACACAGGGGAAAGGATAATGTACTGGGAACTCCTCAGAAGAATCTGATTTGTGGTGAGGGGAGAGAGATAAAAGCTCATTTAGGAACGACATGAACATGCTGCGTAGGTAGCTGTTTATCAGTAAATATCTCCACTGAGATTAAGAAAAGCAGTAGCTTAATAAATTAAGTACTTCCTGGTATGGTTACTGTACTGGTAACTCCCCAGAAGAATCTGGATTGTGGTGAGGGAACAGAGAAAAAAGCTCATTTAGGACCTGCACTTACGAAGGGGGTAGGCACTGTATATCAGGGAGTAAACCTTCTGAGAATAAAAACAGCTGGAGCTTGTTAAGGTAATTACACAGGGGAAAGGATAATGTACTGGGAACTCCTCAGAAGAATCTGATTTGTGGTGAGGGAGAGAGATAAAAGCTCATTTAATAACGAGATGAACATGCTGCATACGTAGCTGTTTATCAGTAAATATCTCCACTGAGATTAAGAAAAGCAGTAGCTTAATAATTAAGTACTTCCTGGTATGGTTACTGTACTGGTAACTCCC
The DNA here is from genome assembly GCF_023159225.1 of Perognathus longimembris pacificus. Taxonomy (NCBI): domain Eukaryota; kingdom Metazoa; phylum Chordata; class Mammalia; order Rodentia; family Heteromyidae; genus Perognathus; species Perognathus longimembris. Next base: position 34,711 of record NW_025959058.1, on the reverse strand, counting down.
CAAAAGAATCTGGATTGTGGTGAGGGAACAGAGAAAAAAGCTCATTTAGGACCTGCACTTACGAAGGGGGTAGGCAGCTGTATATCAGGGAGTAAACCTTCTGAGAATAAAAACAGCTGGAGCTTGTTAAGGTAATTACACAGGGGAAAGGATAATGTACTGGGAACTCCTCAGAAGAATCTGATTTGTGGTGAGGGGAGAGAGATAAAAGCTCATTTAGGAACGAACTGAACACGCTGCGTAGGTAGCTGTTTACAGTAAATATCTCCACTGAGATTAAGAAAAGCAGTAGCTTAATAAATTAAGTACTTCCTGGTATGGTTACTGTACTGGTAACTCCCCAAAAGAATCTGGATTGTGGTGAGGGAACAGAGAAAAAAGCTCATTTAGGAACCTGACATGAATGGCGTAGGCAGCTGTATATCAGGGAGTAAACCTTCTGAGATAAAAACAGCTGGAGCTTGTTAAGGTAATTACACAGGGGAAAGGATAATGTACTGGGAACTCCTCAGAAGAATCTGATTTGTGGTGAGGGGAGAGAGATAAAAGCTCATTTAGGAACGACATGAACATGCTGCGTAGGTAGCTGTTTATCAGTAAATATCTCCACTGAGATTAAGAAAAGCAGTAGCTTAATAAATTAAGTACTTCCTGGTATGGTTACTGTACTGGTAACTCCCAAAAGAATCTGGATTGTGGTGAGGGAACAGAGAAAAAAGCTCATTTAGGACCTGCACTTACGAAGGGGGTAGGCAGTTGTATATCAGGGAGTAAACCTTCTGAGAATAAAAAAAGCTGGAGCTTGTTAAGGTAATTACACAGGGGAAAGGATAATGTACTGGGAACTCCTCAGAAGAATCTGATTTGTGGTGAGGGGAGAGAGATAAAAGCTCATTTAGGAACGACATGAACATGCTGCGTACGTCGCTGTTTATCAGTAAATATCTCCACTGAGATTAAGAAAAGCAGTAGCTTAATAAATTAAGTACTTCCTGGTATGGTACTGTACTGGTAACTCCCCAAAAGAATCTGGATTGTGGTGAGGGAACAGAGAAAAAAGCTCATTTAGGACCTGCACTTACGAAGGGGGTAGGCAGTTGTATATCAGGGAGTAAACCTTCTGAGAATAAAAACAGCTGGAGCTTGTTAAGGTAATTACACAGGGGAAAGGATAATGTACTGGGAACTCCTCAGAAGAATCTGATTTGTGGTGAGGGGAGAGAGATAAAAGCTCATTTAGGAACGACATGAACATGCTGCGTAGGTCGCTGTTTATCAGTAAATATCTCCACTGAGATTAAGAAAAGCAGTAGCTTAATAAATTAAGTACTTCCTGGTATGGTTACTGTACTGGTAACTCCCCAAAAGAATCTGGATTGTGGTGAGGGAACAGAGAAAAAAGCTCATTTAGGACCTGCACTTACGAAGGGGGTAGGCAGTGTATATCAGGGAGTAAACCTTCTGAGAATAAAAACAGCTGGAGCTTGTTAAGGTAATTACACAGGGGAAAGGATAATGTACTGGGAACTCCTCAGAAGAATCTGATTTGTGGTGAGGGGAGAGAGATAAAAGCTCATTTAGGAACGACATGAACATGCTGCGTAGGTAGCTGTTTATCAGTAAATATCTCCACTGAGATTAAGAAAAGCAGTAGCTTAATAAATTAAGTACTTCCTGGTATGGTTACTCTACTGGTAACTCCCAAAAGAATCTGGATTGTGGTGAGGGAACAGAGAAAAAAGCTCATTTAGGAACGACATGAACATGCTGCGTAGGTAGCTGTTTATCAGTAAATATCTCCACTGAGAATAAGAAAAGCAGTAGCTTAATAAATTAAGTACTTCCTGGTATGGATTACTGTACTGGTAACTCCCAAAAGAATCTGATTGTGGTGAGGGAAGAGAAAAAAGCTCATTTAGGAACGACATGAACATGCTGCGTAGGTAGCTGTTTATCAGTAAATATCTCCACTGAGATTAAGAAAAGCAGTAGCTTAATAAATTAAGTACTTCCTGGTATGGTTACTGTACTGGTAACTCCCCAAAAGAATCTGGATTGTGGTGAGGGAACAGAGAAAAAAGCTCATTTAGGACCTGCACTTACGAAGGGGGTAGGCAGCTGTATATCAGGGAGTAAACCTTCTGAGAATAAAAACAGCTGGAGCTTGTTAAGGTAATTACACAGGGGAAAGGATAATGTACTGGGAACTCCTCAGAAGAATCTGATTTGTGGTGAGGGGAGAGAGATAAAAGCTCATTTAGGAACGACATGAACATGCTGCGTAGGTAGCTGTTTATCAGTAAATATCTCCACTGAGATTAAGAAAAGCAGTAGCTTAATAAATTAAGTACTTCCTGGTATGGTTACTGTACTGGTAACTCCCCAAAAGAATCTGGATTGTGGTGAGGGAACAGAGAAAAAGCTCATTTAGGACCTGCACTTACGAAGGGGGTAGGCAGCTGTAATCAGGGAGTAAACCTTCTGAGAATAAAAACAGCTGGAGCTCGTTAAGGTAATTACACAGGGGAAAGGATAATGTACTGGGAACTCCTCAGAAAAATCTGATTGTGGTGAGGGGAGAGAGATAAAAGCTCATTTAGGAACGACATGAACATGCTGCGTAGGTAGCTGTTTATCAGTAAATATCTCCACTGAGATTAAGAAAAGCAGTAGCTTAATAAATTAAGTACTTCCTGGTATGGTTACTGTACTGGTAACTCCCCAAAAGAATCTGGATTGTGGTGAGGGAACAGAGAAAAAAGCTCATTTAGGACCTGCACTTACGAAGGGGGTAGGCAGCTGTATATCAGGGAGTAAACCTTCTGAGAATAAAAACAGCTGGAGCTTGTTAAGGTAATTACACAGGGGAAAGGATAATGTACTGGGAACTCCTCAGAGAATCTGATTTGTGGTGAGGGGAGAGAGATAAAAGCTCATTTAGGAACGACATGAACATGCTGCGTAGGTAGCTGTTTATCAGTAAATATCTCCACTGAGATTAAGAAAAGCAGTAGCTTAATAAATTAAGTACTTCCTGGTATGGTTACTGTACTGGTAACTCCCCAAAAGAATCTGGATTGTGGTGAGGGAACAGAGAAAAAGCTCATTTAGGACCTGCACTTACGAAGGGGGTAGGCAGCTTATATCAGGGAGTAAACCTTCTGAGATAAAAACAGCTGGAGCTTGTTAAGGTAATTACACAGGGGAAAGGATTACTGTACTGGGAACTCCTCAGAAGAATCTGATTTGTGGTGAGGGAGAGAGATAAAAGCTCATTTAGGAACGACATGAACATGCTGCGTAGGTAGCTGTTTATCAGTAAATATCTCCACTGAGATTAAGAAAAGCAGTAGCTTAATAAATTAAGTACTTCCTGGTATGGTTACTGTACTGGTAACTCCCCAAAGAATCTGGATTGTGGTGAGGGAACAGAGAAAAAAGCTCATTTAGGACCTGCACTTACGAAGGGGGTGGCAGCTGTATATCAGGGAGTAAACCTTCTGAGAATAAAAACAGCTGGAGCTTGTTAAGGTAATTATACAGGGGAAAGGATAATGTACTGGGAACTCCTCAGAAGAATCTGATTTGTGGTGAGGGGAGAGAGATAAAAGCTCATTTAGGAACGACATGAACATGCTGCGTAGGTAGCTGTTTATCAGTAAATATCTCCCTGAGATTAAGAAAAGCAGTAGCTTAATAAATTAAGTACTTCCTGGTATGGATACTGTACTGGTAACTCCCCAAAAGAATCTGGATTGTGGTGAGGGAACAGAGAAAAAGCTCATTTAGAAACGACATGAACATGCTGCATACGTAGCTGTTTATCAGTAAATATCTCCACTGAGATTAAGAAAAGCAGTAGCTTAATAAATTAAGTACTTCCTAGGTATGGATACTGTACTGGTAACTCCCGAAAGAATCTGATTGTGGTGAGGGAACAGAGAAAAAAGCTCATTTAGGAACGACATGAACATGCTGCGTAGGTAGCTGTTTATCAGTAAATATCTCCACTGAGATTAAGAAAAGCAGTAGCTTAATAAATTAAGTACTTCCTGGTATGGTTACTGTACTGGTAACTCCCCAAAGAATCTGGATTGTGGTGAGGGAACAGAGAAAAAAGCTCATTTAGGACCTGCACTTACGAAGGGGGTAGGCAGCTGTATATCAGGGAGTAAACCTTCTGAGAATAAAAACAGCTGGAGCTTGTTAAGTTAATTACACAGGGGAAAGGATAATGTACTGGGAACTCCTCAGAAGAATCTGATTTGTGGTGAGGGGAGAGAGATAAAAGCTCATTTAGGAACGACATGAACATGCTGCGTAGGTAGCTGTTTATCAGTAAATATCTCCACTGAGATTAAGAAAAACAGTAGCTTAATAAATTAAGTACTTCCTGGTATGGTTACTGTACTGGTAACACCCCAAAAAAATCTGGATTGTGGTGAGGGAACAGAGAAAAAACTCATTTAGGACATGCACTTACGAAGGGGGTAGGCAGCTGTATATCAGGGAGTAAACCTTCTGAGAATAAAAACAGCTGTAGCTTGTTAAGTAAATTACACAGGTGAAAGGATAATATACTGGGAACTCTTCAGAAGAATCTGATTTGTGATGAAGGGAGAGAGATAAAACCTCATTTAGGAACGACATGAACATGCTGCGTAGGTAGCAGTTTATCAGTAAATATCTCCACTGAGATTAAGAAAAGCAGTAGCTTAATAAATTAAGTACTTGCTGGTATGGTGAGGGTACTGGTAACTCCCCAAAAGAATCTGGATTGTGGTGAGGCAACGGAGAAAAAAGCTCATTTAGGACCTGCACTTACGAAGGGGGTCGGCAGCTGTATATCAGGGAGTAAACCTTCGGAGAATAAAAACAGCTGGAGCTTGTTAAGGTAATTACACAGGGAAAGGATAATGTACTGGGAACTCCTCAGAAGAATCTGATTTGTGGTGAGGGGAGAGAGATAAAAGCTCATTTAGGAACGACATGAACATGCTGCGTAGGTAGCTGTTTATCAGTAAATATCTCCACTGAGATTAAGAAAAGCAGTAGCTTAATAAATTAAGTACTTCCTGGTATGGATACTGTACTGGGTAACTCCCCAAAAGAATCTGGATTGTGGTGAGGGAACAGAGAAAAAAGCTCATTTAGGAACGACATGAACATGCTGCGTATGTAGCTGTTTATCAGTAAATATCTCCACTGAGATTAAAAAAAGCAGTAGCTTAATAAATTAAGTACTTCCTGGTTTGGTTACTGTACTGGTCACTCCCCAAAAGAATCTGGATTGTGGTGAGGGAACAGAGAAAAAAGCTCATTTAGGACCTGCACTTACGAAGCGGGTAGGCAGCTGTATATCAGGGAGTAAACCTTCTGAGAATAAAAACAGCTGGAGCTTGTTAAGGTAATTACACAGGGGAAAGGATAATGTACTGGGAACTCATCAGAAGAATCTGATTTGTGGTGAGGGGAGAGAGATAAAAGCTCATTTAGGAACGACATGAACATGCTGCGTAGGTAGCTGTTTATCAGTAAATATCTCCACTGAGATTAAGAAAAGCAGTAGCTTAATAAATTACGTACTTCCTGGTATGGTTACTGTACTGGAAACTCCCCAAAAGAATCTGGATTGTGGTGAGGGAACAGAGAAAAAAGCTCATTTAAGACCTGCACTTACGAAGGGGGTAGGCAGCTGTATATCAGGGAGTAAACCTTCAGAGAATAAAAACAGCTGGAGCTTGTTAAGGTAATTACACAGGGGAAAGGATAATGTACTGGGAACTCCTCAGAAGAATCTGATTTGTGGTGAGGGGAGAGAGATAAAAGCTCATTTAGGAACGACATGAACATGTTGCGTAGGTAGGTGTTTATCAGTAAATATCTCCACTGAGATTAAGAAAAGCAGTAGCTTAATAAATTAAGTACTTCCTGGTATGGTTACTGTACTGGTAACTCCCCAGAAGAATCTGGATTGTGGAGAGGGACCAGAGAAAAAAGCTCATTTAGGACCTGCACTTACGAAGGGGGTAGGCAGCTGTATATCAGGGTGTAAACCTTCTGAGAATAAAAACAGCTGGAGCTTGTTAAGGTAATTACACAGGGGAAAGGATAATGTACTGGGAACTCCTCAGAAGAATCTGATTTGTGGTGAGGGGAGAGAGATAAAAGCTCATTTAGGAACGACATGAACATGTTGCGTAGGTAGGTGTTTATCAGTAAATATCTCCACTGAGATTAAGAAAAGCAGTAGCTTAATAAATTAAGTACTTCCTGGTATGGTTACTGTACTGGTAACTCCCCAGAAGAATCTGGATTGTGGAGAGGGACCAGAGAAAAAAGCTCATTTAGGACCTGCACTTACGAAGGGGGTAGGCAGCTGTATATCAGGGAGTAAACCTTCGGAGAATAAAAACAGCTGGGGCTTGTTAAGGTAATTACACAGCGGAAAGGATAATGTACTGGGAACTCCTCAGCAGAATCTGATTTGTGGTGAGGGGAGAGAGATAAAAGCTCATTTAGGAACGACATGAACATGCTGCGTAGGTAGCTGTTTATCAGTAAATATCTCCACTGAGATTAAGAAAAGCAGTAGCTTAATAAATTAAGTACTTCCTGGTATGGATACTGTACTGGTAACTCCCCAAAAGAATCTGGATTGTGGTGAGGGAACAGAGAAAAAAGCTCATTTAGGAACGACATGAACATGCTGCGTAGGTAGCTGTTTATCAGTAAATATCTCCACTGAGATTAAGAAAAGCAGTAGCTTAATAAATTAAGTACTTCCTGGTATGGTTACTGTACTGGTAACTCCCCAAAAGAATCTGGATTGAGGTGAGGGAACAGAGAAAAAAGCTCATTTAGGACCTGCACTTACGAAGGTTTAGGCAGCTGTATATCAGGGAGTAAACCTTCTGAGAATAAAAACAGCTGGAGCTTGTTAAGGTAATTACACAGGGGAAAGGATAATGTACTGGGAACTCCTCAGAATTATCTGATTTGTGGTGAAGAGAGGGAGATAAAAGCTCATTTTGGAACTACATGAACATGCTGCGTAGGTAGCTGTTTATCAGTAAATATCTTCACTGAGATTAAGAAAAGCAGTAGCTTAATAAATTAAGTACTTCCTGGTACGGTTACTGTACTGGTTACTCCCCAAAAGAATCTGGATTGTGGTGAGGGAACAGAGAAAAAGCTCATTTAGGACCTGCACTTACGAAGGGGGTAGGCAGCTGTATATCAGGGAGTAAACCTTCTGAGAATAAAAACAGCTGGAGCTTGTTAAGGTAATTACACAGGGGAAAGGATAATGTACTGGGAACTCCTCAGAAGAATCTGATTTGTGGTGAGGGGAGAGAGATAAAAGCTCATTTAGGAACGACATGAACATGCTGCGTAGGTAGCTGTTTATCAGTAAATATCTCCACTGAGATTAAGAAAAGCAGTAGCTTAATAAATTAAGTACTTCCTTGTATGGTTACTGTACTGGTAACCTCCCCAAAAGAATCTGGATTGTGGTGAGGGAACAGAGAAAAAAGCTCATTTAGGACCTGCACTTACGAAGAGGGTAGGCAGCTGTATATCAGGGAGTAAACCTTCTGAGAATAAAAACAGCTGGAGCTTGTTAAGGTAATTACACAGGGGAAAGTATAATGTACTGGGAACTCCTCAGAAGAATCTGATTTGTGGTGAGGGGAAGAGATAAAAGCTCATTTAGGAACGACATGAACATGCTGCGTAGGTAGCTGTTTATCAGTAAATATCTCCACTGAGATTAAGAAAAGCAGTAGCTTAATAAATTAAGTACTTCCTGGTATGGATACTGTACTGGTAACTCCCCAAAAGAATCTGGATTGTGGTGAGGGAACAGAGAAAAAGCTCATTTAGGAACGACATGAACATGCTGCGTAGGTAGCTGTTTATCAGTAAATATCTCCAATGAGATTAAGAAAAGCAGTAGCTTAATAAATTAAGTACTTCCTGGTTGGTTACTGTACTGGTCAACTCCCCAAAAGAATCTGGATTGTGGTGAGGGAACAGAGAAAAAAGCTCATTTAGGACCTGCACTTACGAAGGGGGTAGGCAGCTGTATATCAGGGAGTAAACCTTCTGAGAATAAAAACAGCTGGAGCTTGTTAAGGTAATTACACAGGGGAAAGGATAATGTACTGGGAACTCCTCAAAAGAATCTGATTTGTGGTGAGGGGAGAGAGATAAAAGCTCATTTAGGAACGACATGAACATGCTGCGTAGGTAGCTGTTTATCAGTAAATATCTCCACTGAGATTAAGAAAAGCAGTAGCTTAATAAATTAAGTACTTCCTGGTATGGTTACTGTACTGGTAACTCCCCAAAAGTATCTGGATTGTGGTGAGGGAACAGAGAAAAAACTCATTTAGGACCTGCACTTACGAAGGGGGTAGGCAGCAGTATATCAGGGAGTAAACCTTCTGAGAATAAAAACAGCTGGAGCTTGTTAAGGTAATTACACAGGGGAAAGGATAATGTACTGGGAACTCCTCAGAAAAATCTGATTTGTGGTGAGGGGAGAGAGATAAAAGCTCATTTAGGAACGACATGAACATGCTGCGTAGGTAGCTGTTTATCAGTAAATATCTCCACTGAGATTAAGAAAAGCAGTAGCTTAATAAATTAAGTACTTCCTGGTATGGTTACTGTACTGGTAACACCCCAAAAAATCTGGATTGTGGTGAGGGAACAGAGAAAAAACTCATTTAGGACCTGCACTTACGAAGGGGGTAGGCAGCTGTATATCAGGGAGTAAACCTTCTGAGAATAAAAACAGCTGGAGCTTGTTAAGGTAATTACACAGGTTAAAGGATAATGTACTGGGAACTCCTCAGAAGAATCTGATTTGTGGTGAGGGGAGAGAGATAAAAGCTCATTTAGGAACGACATGAACATGCTGCGTAGGTAGCTGTTTATCAGTAAATATCTCCACTGAGATTAAGAAAAGCAGTAGCTTAATAAATTAAGTACTTCCTGGTATGGTTACTGTACTGGTAACTCCCCAAAATAATCTGGATTGTGGTGAGGGAACAGAGAAAAAAGCTCATTTAGGACCTGCACTTACGAAGGGGGTAGGCAGCTGTATATCAGGGAGTAAACCTTCTGAGAATAAAAACAGCTGGAGCTTGTTAAGGTAATTACACAGGGGAAAGGATAATGTACTGGGAACTCCTCAGCAGAATCTGATTTGTGGTGAGGGGAGAGAGATAAAAGCTCATTTAGGAATGACGTGAACATGCTGCGTAGGTAGCTGTTTATCAGTAAATATCTCCACTGAGATTAAGAAAAGCAGTAGCTTAATAAATTAAGTACTTCCTGGTATGGTTACTGTACTGTAACTCCCCAAAAGAATCTGGATTGTGGTGAGGGAACAGAGAAAAAAGCTCATTTAGGACCTGCACTTACGAAGGGGGTAGGCAGCTGTATATCAGGGAGTAAACCTTCTGAGAATAAAAACAGCTGGAGCTCGTTAAGTAATTACACAGGTGAAAGGATAATGTACTGGGAACTCCTCAGAAAAATCTGATTTGTGGTGAGGGGAGAGAGATAAAAGCTCATTTAGGAACGACATGAACATGCTGCGTAGGTCGCTGTTTATCAGTAAATATCTCCACTGAGATTAAGAAAAGCAGTAGCTTAATAAATAAGTACTTCCTGGTATGGTTACTGTACTGGTAACTCCCCAAAAATCTGGATTGTGGTGAGGGAACAGAGAAAAAACTCATTTAGGACATGCACTTACGAAGGGGGTAGGCAGCTGTATATCAGGGAGTAAACCTTCTGAGAATAAAAACAGCTGGAGCTTGTTAAGTTAATTACACAGGTGAAAGGATAATGTACTGGGAACTCCTCAGAAGAATCTGATTTGTGGTGAGGGGAGAGAGATAAAAGCTCATTTAGGAACGACATGAACATGCTGCGTAGGTAGCTGTTTATCAGTAAATATCTCCACTGTGATTAAGAAAAGCAGTAGCTTAATAAATAAGTACTTCCTGGTATGGTTACTGTACTGGTAACTCCCCAAAAATCTGGATTGTGGTGAGGGAACAGAGAAAAAAGCTCATTTAGGACCTGCACTTACGAAGGGGGTAGGCAGCTGTATATCAGGGAGTAAACCTTCTGAGAATAAAAACAGCTGGAGCTTGTTAAGGTAATTACACAGGGGAAAGGATAATGTACTGGGAACTCCTCAGCAGAATCTGATTTGTGGTGAGGGGAGAGAGATAAAAGCTCATTTAGGAACGACGTGAACATGCTGCGTAGGTAGCTGTTTATCAGTAAATATCTCCACTGAGATTAAGAAAAGCAGTAGCTTAATAAATTAAGTACTTCCTGGTATGGATACTGTACTGTAACTCCCCAAAAGAATCTGGATTGTGGTGAGGGAACAGAGAAAAAGCTCATTTAGGACCTGCACTTACGAAGGTAGGCAGCTGTTTATCAGTAAATATCTCCACTGAGATTAAGAAAAGCAGTAGCTTAATTAAGGTAATTACACAGGGGATGGATACTGTACTGGTAACTCCCCAAAGAATCTGGATTGTGGTGAGGGAACAGAGAAAAAAGCTCATTTAGGAACGACATGAACTTGCTGCGTAGGTAGCTGTTATCAGTAAATATCTCCCCTGAGATTAAGAAAAACAGTAGCTTAATAAATTAAGTACTTCCTGGTATGGATACTGTACTGGTAACTCCCCAAAAGAATCTGGATTGTGGTGAGGGAACAGAGAAAAAGCTCATTTAGAAACGACATGAACATGCTGCATACGTAGCTGTTTATCAGTAAATATCTCCACTGAGATTAAGAAAAGCAGTAGCTTAATAAATTAAGTACTTCCTGGTATGGTTACTGTACTGGTAACTCCCCAAAATAATCTGGATTGTGGTGAGGGAACAGAGAAAAAAGCTCATTTAGGACCTGCACTTACGAAGGGGGTAGGCAGCTGTATATCAGGGAGTAAACCTTCTGAGAATAAAAACAGCTGGAGCTTGTTAAGGTAATTACACAGGGGAAAGGATAATGTACTGGGAACTCCTCAGCAGAATCTGATTTGTGGTGAGGGGAGAGAGATAAAAGCTCATTTAGGAATGACGTGAACATGCTGCGTAGGTAGCTGTTTATCAGTAAATATCTCCACTGAGATTAAGAAAAGCAGTAGCTTAATAAATTATGTACTTCCTGGTATGGTTACTGTACTGTAACTCCCCAAAAGAATCTGGATTGTGTGAGGGAACAGAGAAAAAAGCTCATTAAGACCTGCACTTACGAAGGGGGTAGGCAGCTGTATATCAGGTAGTAAACCTTCTGAGAATAAAAACAGCTGGAGCTCGTTAAGGTAATTACACAGGGGAAAGGATAATGTACTGGGAACTCCTCAGAAAAATCTGATTTCTGGTGAGGGGAGAGAGATAAAAGCTCATTTAGGAACGACATGAACATGCTGCGTAGGTCGCTGTTTATCAGTAAATATCTCCACTGAGATTAAGAAAAGCAGTAGCTTAATAAATTAAGTACTTCCTGGTATGGTTACTGTACTGGTAACACCCCAAAAAATCTGGATTGTGGTGAGGGAACAGAGAAAAAAGCTCATTTAGGACATGCACTTACGAAGGGGGTAGGCAGCTGTATATCAGGGAGTAAACCTTCTGAGAATAAAAACAGCTGGAGCTTGTTAAGTTAATTACACAGGTGAAAGGATAATGTACTGGGAACTCCTCAGAAGAATCTGATTTGTGGTGAGGGGAGAGAGATAAAAGCTCATTTAGGAACGACATGAACATGCTGCGTAGGTAGCTGTTTATCAGTAAATATCTCCACTGTGATTAAGAAAAGCAGTAGCTTAATAAATTAAGTACTTCCTGGTATGGTTACTCTACTGGTAACTCCCCAAAATACTCTGGATTGTGGTGAGGGAACAGAGAAAAAAGCTCATTTAGGACCTGCACTTACGAAGGGGGTAGGCAGCTGTATATCAGGGAGTAAACCTTCTGAGAATAAAAACAGCTGGAGCTTGTTAAGGTAATTACACAGGGGAAAGGATAATGTACTGGGAACTCCTCAGCAGAATCTGATTTGTGGTGAGGGGAGAGAGATAAAAGCTCATTTAGGAACGACGTGAACATGCTGCGTAGGTAGCTGTTTATCAGTAAATATCTCCACTGAGATTAAGAAAAGCAGTAGCTTAATAAATTAAGTACTTCCTGGTATGGTTACTGTACTGTAACTCCCCAAAAGAATCTGGATTGTGGTGAGGGAACAGAGAAAAAAGCTCATTTAGGACCTGCACTTACGAAGGGGGTAGGCAGCTGTATATCAGGGAGTAAACCTTCTGAGAATAAAAACAGCTGGAGCTTGTTAAGGTAATTACACAGGGGAAAGGATAATGTACTGGGAACTCCTCAGAAGAATCTTATTTGTGGTGAGGGGAGAGAGATAAAGCTCATTTAGGAACGACATGAACTTGCTGCGTAGGTAGCTGTTTATCAGTAAATATCTCCCTGAGATTAAGAAAAACAGTAGCTTAATAAATTAAGTACTTCCTGGTATGGATACTGTACTGGTAACTCCCCAAAAGAATCTGGATTGTGGTGAGGGAACAGAGGAAAAAGCTCATTTAGAAACGACATGAACATGCTGCATACGTAGCTGTTTATCAGTAAATATCTCCACTGAGATTAAGAAAAGCAGTAGCTTAATAAATTAATTACTTCCTAGTATGGATACTGTACTGGTAACTCCCCAAAAGAATCTGATTGTGGTGAGGGAACAGAGAAAAAAGCTCATTTAGGAACGACATGAACATGCTGCGTAGGTAGCTGTTTATCAGTAAATATCTCCACTGAGGTTAAGAAAAGCAGTAGCTTAATAAATTAAGTACTTCCTGGTATGGTTACTGTACTGGTAACTCCAAAAGAATCTGGATTGTGGTGAGGGAACAGGGAAAAAAGCTCATTTAGGACCTGCACTTACGAAGGGGGTAGGCAGCTGTATATCAGGGAGTAAACCTTCTGAGAATAAAAACAGCTGGAGCTTGTTAAGGTAATTACAAAGGGGAAAGGATAAGTACTGGGAACTCCTCAGAATAATCTGATTTGTGGTGAGGGGAGAGAGATAAAAGCTCATTTAGGAACGAAATGAACATGCTGCCTAGGTAGCTGTTTATCAGTAAATATCTCCACTGAGATTAAGAAAAGCAGTAGCTTAATAAATTAAGTACTTCCTGGTATGGTTACTATACTGGTAACTCCCCAAAAGAATCTGGATTGTGGTGAGGGAACAGAGAAAAAAGCTCATTTAGGACCTGCACTTACGAAGGGGGTAGGCAGCTGTATATCAGGGAGTAAACCTTCTGAGAATAAAAACAGCTGGAGCTTGTTAAGGTAATTACACAGGGGAAAGGATAATGTACTGGGAACCCCTCAGAAGAATCTGATTTGTGGTGAGGGGAGAGAGATAAAAGCTCATTTAGGAACGACATGAACATGCTGCGTAGGTAGCTGTTTATCAGTAAATATCTCCACTGAGATTAAGAAAAGCAGTAGCTTAATAAATTAAGTACTTCCTGGTGTGGTTACTGTACTGGTAACTCCCCAAAAAAATCTGGATTGTGGTGAGGGAACAGAGAAAAAACTCATTTAGGACATGCACTTACCAAGGGGGTAGGCAGCTGTATATCAGGGAGTAAACCTTCTGAGAATAAAAACAGCTGGAGCTTGTTAAGTAATTACACAGGTGAAAGGATAATATACTGGGAACTCTTCAGAAGAATCTGATTTGTGGTGAGGGAGAGAGATAAAAGCTCATTTAGGAACGACATGAACATGCTGCGTAGGTAGCTGTTTATCAGTAAATATCTCCACTGAGATTAAGAAAAGCAGTAGCTTAATAAATTAAGTACTTCCTGGTATTGTTACTGTACTGGTAACTCCCCAAAAGAATCTGGATTGTGGTGAGGGAACAGAGAAAAAAGCTCATTTAGGACCTGCACTTACGAAGGGGGTAGGCAGCTGTATATCAGGGAGTAAACCTTCTGAAAATAAAAACAGCTGGAGCTTGTTAAGGTAATTACACAGGGGAAAGGATAATGTACTGGGAACCCCTCAGAAGAATCTGATTTGTGGTGAGGGGAGAGAGATAAAAGCTCATTTAGGAACGACATGAACATGCTGCGTAGGTAGCTGTTTATCAGTAAATATCTCCAATGAGATTAAGAAAAGCAGTAGCTTAATAAATTAAGTACTTCCTGGTATGGTTACTGTACTGGTAGCTCCCCAAAAGTATCTGCATTGTGGTGAGGGAACAGAGAAAAAACTCATTTAGGACCTGCACTTACGAAGGGGGTAGGCAGCTGTATATCAGGGAGTAAACCTTCTGAGAATAAAAACAGCTGGAGCTTGTTAAGTTAATTACACAGGGGAAAGGATAATGTACTGGGAACTCCTCAGAAGAATCTGATTTGTGGTGAGGGGAGAGAGATAAAAGCTCATTTAGGAACGACATGAACATGCTGCGTAGGTAGCTGTTTATCAGTAAATATCTCCACTGAGATTAAGAAAAACAGTAGCTTAATAAATTAAGTACTTCCTGGTATGGTTACTGTACTGGTAACATCCCAAAAAAATCTGGATTGTGGTGAGGGAACAGAGAAAAAACTCATTTAGGACATGCACTTACGAAGGGGGTAGGCAGCTGTATATCAGGGAGTAAACCTTCTGAGAATAAAAACAGCTGTAGCTTGTTAAGTAAATTACACAGGTGAAAGGATAATATACTGGGAACTCTTCAGAAGAATCTGATTTGTGATGAAGGGAGAGAGATAAAACCTCATTTAGGAACGACATGAACATGCTGCGTAGGTAGCAGTTTATCAGTAAATATCTCCACTGAGATTAAGAAAAGCAGTAGCTTAATAAATTAAGTACTTGCTGGTATGGTGAGGGTACTGGTAACTCCCCAAAAGAATCTGGATTGTGGTGAGGCAACGGAGAAAAAAGCTCATTTAGGACCTGCACTTACGAAGGGGGTCGGCAGCTGTATATCAGGGAGTAAACCTTCGGAGAATAAAAACAGCTGGAGCTTGTTAAGGTAATTACACAGCGGAAAGGATAATGTACTGGGAACTCCTCAGAAGAATCTGATTTGTGGTGAGGGGAGAGAGATAAAAGCTCATTTAGGAACGACATGAACATGCTGCGTAGGTAGCTGTTTATCAGTAAATATCTCCACTGAGATTAAGAAAAGCAGTAGCTTAATAAATTAAGTACTTCCTGGTATGGATACTGTACGGGTAACTCCCCAAAAGAATCTGGATTGTGGTGAGGGAACAGAGAAAAAAGCTCATTTAGGAACGACATGAACATGCTGCGTATGTAGCTGTTTATCAGTAAATATCTCCACTGAGATTAAAAAAAGCAGTAGCTTAATAAATTAAGTACTTCCTGGTTTGGTTACTGTACTGGTCACTCCCCAAAAGAATCTGGATTGTGGTGAGGGAACAGAGAAAAAAGCTCATTTAGGACCTGCACTTACGAAGCGGGTAGGCAGCTGTATATCAGGGAGTAAACCTTCTGAGAATAAAAACAGCTGGAGCTTGTTAAGGTAATTACACAGGGGAAAGGATAATGTACTGGGAACTCATCAGAAGAATCTGATTTGTGGTGAGGGGAGAGAGATAAAAGCTCATTTAGGAACGACATGAACATGCTGCGTAGGTAGCTGTTTATCAGTAAATATCTCCACTGAGATTAAGAAAAGCAGTAGCTTAATAAATTACGTACTTCCTGGTATGGTTACTGTACTGGAAACTCCCCAAAAGAATCTGGATTGTGGTGAGGGAACAGAGAAAAAAGCTCATTTAAGACCTGCACTTACGAAGGGGGTAGGCAGCTGTATATCAGGGAGTAAACCTTCAGAGAATAAAAACAGCTGGAGCTTGTTAAGGTAATTACACAGGGGAAAGGATAATGTACTGGGAACTCCTCAGAAGAATCTGATTTGTGGTGAGGGGAGAGAGATAAAAGCTCATTTAGGAACGACATGAACATGTTGCGTAGGTAGGTGTTTATCAGTAAATATCTCCACTGAGATTAAGAAAAGCAGTAGCTTAATAAATTAAGTACTTCCTGGTATGGTTACTGTACTGGTAACTCCCCAGAAGAATCTGGATTGTGGAGAGGGACCAGAGAAAAAAGCTCATTTAGGACCTGCACTTACGAAGGGGGTAGGCAGCTGTATATCAGGGTGTAAACCTTCTGAGAATAAAAACAGCTGGAGCTTGTTAAGGTAATTACACAGGGGAAAGGATAATGTACTGGGAACTCCTCAGAAGAATCTGATTTGTGGTGAGGGGAGAGAGATAAAAGCTCATTTAGGAACGACATGAACATGTTGCGTAGGTAGGTGTTTATCAGTAAATATCTCCACTGAGATTAAGAAAAGCAGTAGCTTAATAAATTAAGTACTTCCTGGTATGGATACTGTACTGGTAACTCCCCAGAAGAATCTGGATTGTGGAGAGGGACCAGAGAAAAAAGCTCATTTAGGACCTGCACTTACGAAGGGGGTAGGCAGCTGTATATCAGGGAGTAAACCTTCGGAGAATAAAAACAGCTGGGGCTTGTTAAGGTAATTACACAGCGGAAAGGATAATGTACTGGGAACTCCTCAGCAGAATCTGATTTGTGGTGAGGGGAGAGAGATAAAAGCTCATTTAGGAACGACATGAACATGCTGCGTAGGTAGCTGTTTATCAGTAAATATCTCCACTGAGATTAAGAAAAGCAGTAGCTTAATAAATTAAGTACTTCCTGGTATGGATACTGTACTGGTAACTCCCCAAAAGAATCTGGATTGTGGTGAGGGAACAGAGAAAAAAGCTCATTTAGGAACGACATGAACATGCTGCGTAGGTAGCTGTTTATCAGTAAATATCTCCACTGAGATTAAGAAAAGCAGTAGCTTAATAAATTAAGTACTTCCTGGTATGGTTACTGTACTGGTAACTCCCCAAAAGAATCTGGATTGAGGTGAGGGAACAGAGAAAAAAGCTCATTTAGGACCTGCACTTACGAAGGTTTAGGCAGCTGTATATCAGGGAGTAAACCTTCTGAGAATAAAAACAGCTGGAGCTTGTTAAGGTAATTACACAGGGGAAAGGATAATGTACTGGGAACTCCTCAGAATTATCTGATTTGTGGTGAAGAGAGGGAGATAAAAGCTCATTTTGGAACTACATGAACATGCTGCGTAGGTAGCTGTTTATCAGTAAATATCTTCACTGAGATTAAGAAAAGCAGTAGCTTAATAAATTAAGTACTTCCTGGTACGGTTACTGTACTGGTTACTCCCCAAAAGAACCTGGATTGTGGTGAGGGAACAGAGAAAATAGCTCATTTAGGACCTGCACTTACGAAGGGGGTAGGCAGCTGTATATCAGGGAGTAAACCTTCTGAGAATAAAAACAGCTGGAGCTTGTTAAGGTAATTACACAGGGGAAAGGATAATGTACTGGGAACTCCTCAGAAGAATCTGATTTGTGGTGAGGGGAGAGAGATAAAAGCTCATTTAGGAACGACATGAACATGCTGCGTAGGTACCTGTTTATCAGTAAATATCTCCACTGAGATTAAGAAAAGCAGTAGCTTAATAAATTTAGAACTTCCTTGTATGGTTACTGTACTGGTACCTCCCCAAAAGAATCTGTATTGTGGTGAGGGAACAGAGAAAAAAGCTCATTTAGGACCTGCACTTACGAAGAGGGTAGGCAGCTGTATATCAGGGAGTAAACCTTCTGAGAATAAAAACAGCTGGAGCTTGTTAAGGTAATTACACAGGGGAAAGTATAATGTACTGGGAACTCCTCAGAAGAATCTGATTTGTGGTGAGGGGAGAGAGATAAAAGCTCATTTAGGAACGACATGAACATGCTGCGTAGGTAGCTGTTTATCAGTAAATATCTCCACTGAGATTAAGAAAAGCAGTAGCTTAATAAATTAAGTACTTCCTGGTATGGATACTGTACTGGTAACTCCCCAAAGAATCTGGATTGTGGTGAGGGAACAGAGAAAAAAGCTCATTTAGGAACGACATGAACATGCTGCGTAGGTAGCTGTTTATCAGTAAATATCTCCAATGAGATTAAGAAAAGCAGTAGCTTAATAAATTAAGTACTTCCTGGTTTGGTTACTGTACTGGTCACTCCCCAAAAGAATCTGGATTGTGGTGAGGGAACAGAGAAAAAAGCTCATTTAGGACCTGCACTTACGAAGGGGGTAGGCAGCTGTATATCAGGGAGTAAACCTTCTGAGAATAAAAACAGCTGGAGCTTGTTAAGGTAATTACACAGGGGAAAGGATAATGTACTGGGAACTCCTCAAAAGAATCTGATTTGTGGTGAGGGGAGAGAGATAAAAGCTCATTTAGGAACGACATGAACATGCTGCGTAGGTAGCTGTTTATCAGTAAATATCTCCACTGAGATTAAGAAAAGCAGTAGCTTAATAAATTAAGTACTTCCTGGTATGGTTACTGTACTGGTAACTCCCCAAAAGTATCTGCATTGTGGTGAGGGAACAGAGAAAAAACTCATTTAGGACCTGCACTTACGAAGGGGGTAGGCAGCAGTATATCAGGGAGTAAACCTTCTGAGAATAAAAACAGCTGGAGCTCGTTAAGGTAATTACACAGGGGAAAGGATAATGTACTGGGAACTCTTCAGAAAAATCTGATTTGTGGTGAGGGGAGAGAGATAAAAGCTCATTTAGGAACGACATGAACATGCTGCGTAGGTAGCTGTTTATCAGTAAATATCTCCACTGAGATTAAGAAAAGCAGTAGCTTAATAAATTAAGTACTTCCTGGTATGGTTACTGTACTGGTAACACCCCAAAAAAATCTGGATTGTGGTGAGGGAACAGAGAAAAAACTCATTTAGGACATGCACTTACGAAGGGGGTAGGCAGCTGTATATCAGGGAGTAAACCTTCTGAGAATAAAAACAGCTGGAGCTTGTTAAGTTAATTACACAGGTTAAAGGATAATGTACTGGGAACTCCTCAGAAGAATCTGATTTGTGGTGAGGGGAGAGAGATAAAAGCTCATTTAGGAACGACATGAACATGCTGCGTAGGTAGCTGTTTATCAGTAAATATCTCCACTGAGATTAAGAAAAGCAGTAGCTTAATAAATTAAGTACTTCCTGGTATGGTTACTGTACTGGTAACTCCCCAAAATAATCTGGATTGTGGTGAGGGAACAGAGAAAAAAGCTCATTTAGGACCTGCACTTACGAAGGGGGTAGGCAGCTGTATATCAGGGAGTAAACCTTCTGAGAATAAAAACAGCTGGAGCTTGTTAAGGTAATTACACAGGGGAAAGGATAATGTACTGGGAACTCCTCAGCAGAATCTGATTTGTGGTGAGGGGAGAGAGATAAAAGCTCATTTAGGAATGACGTGAACATGCTGCGTAGGTAGCTGTTTATCAGTAAATATCTCCACTGAGATTAAGAAAAGCAGTAGCTTAATAAATTAAGTACTTCCTGGTATGGTTACTGTACTTGTAACTCCCCAAAAGAATCTGGATTGTAGTGAGGGAACAGAGAAAAAAGCTCATTAAGACCTGCACTTACGAAGGGGGTAGGCAGCTGTATATCAGGGAGTAAACCTTCTGAGAATAAAAACAGCTGGAGCTTGTTAAGTTAATTACACAGGTGAAAGGATAATGTACTGGGAACTCCTCAGAAGAATCTGATTTGTGGTGAGGGGAGAGAGATAAAAGCTCATTTAGGAACGACATGAACATGCTGCGTAGGTAGCTGTTTATCAGTAAATATCTCCACTGTGATTAAGAAAAGCAGTAGCTTAATAAATAAAGTACTTCCTGGTATGGTTACTGTACTGGTAACTCCCCAAAATACTCTGGATTGTGGTGAGGGAACAGAGAAAAAAGCTCATTTAGGACCTGCACTTACGAAGGGGGTAGGCAGCTGTATATCAGGGAGTAAACCTTCTGAGAATAAAAACAGCTGGAGCTTGTTAAGGTAATTACACAGGGGAAAGGATAATGTACTGGGAACTCCTCAGCAGAATCTGATTTGTGGTGAGGGGAGAGAGATAAAAGCTCATTTAGGAACGACGTGAACATGCTGCGTAGGTAGCTGTTTATCAGTAAATATCTCCACTGAGATTAAGAAAAGCAGTAGCTTAATAAATTAAGTACTTCCTGGTATGGTTACTGTACTTGTAACTCCCCAAAAGAATCTGGATTGTAGTGAGGGAACAGAGAAAAAAGCTCATTTAGGACCTGCACTTACGAAGGGGGTAGGCAGCTGTATATCAGGGAGTAAACCTTCTGAGAATAAAAACAGCTGGAGCTTGTTAAGGTAATTACACAGGGGAAAGGATAATGTACTGGGAACTCCTCAGAAGAATCTTATTTGTGGTGAGGGGAGAGAGACTAAAGCTCATTTAGGAACGACATGAACTTGCTGCGTAGGTAGCTGTTTATCAGTAAATATCTCCCCTGAGATTAAGAAAAACAGTAGCTTAATAAATTAAGTACTTCCTGGTATGGATACTGTACTGGTAACTCCCCAAAAGAATCTGGATTGTGGTGAGGGAACAGAGGAAAAAGCTCATTTAGAAACGACATGAACATGCTGCATACGTAGCTGTTTATCAGTAAATATCTCCACTGAGATTAAGAAAAGCAGTAGCTTAATAAATTAAGTACTTCCTGGTATGGTTACTGTACTGGTAACTCCCCAAAATAATCTGGATTGTGGTGAGGGAACAGAGAAAAAAGCTCATTTAGGACCTGCACTTACGAAGGGGGTAGGCAGCTGTATATCAGGGAGTAAACCTTCTGAGAATAAAAACAGCTGGAGCTTGTTAAGGTAATTACACAGGGGAAAGGATAATGTACTGGGAACTCCTCAGCAGAATCTGATTTGTGGTGAGGGGAGAGAGATAAAAGCTCATTTAGGAATGACATGAACATGCTGCGTAGGTAGCTGTTTATCAGTAAATATCTCCACTGAGATTAAGAAAAGCAGTAGCTTAATAAATTATGTACTTCCTGGTATGGTTACTGTACTGGTAACTCCCCAAAAGAATCTGGATTGTGTGAGGGAACAGAGAAAAAAGCTCATTTAGGACCTGCACTTACGAAGGGGGTAGGCAGCTGTATATCAGGGAGTAAACCTTCTGAGAATAAAAACAGCTGGAGCTTGTTAAGGTAATTACACAGGGGAAAGGATAATGTACTGGGAACTCCTCAGAAATCTGATTTGTGGTGAGGGGAGAGAGATAAAAGCTCATTTAGGAACGACATGAACATGCTGCGTAGGTAGCTGTTTATCAGTAAATATCTCCACTGAGATTAAGAAAAGCAGTAGCTTAATAAATTAAGTACTTCCTGGTATGGTTACTGTACTGGTAACACCCCAAAAAAATCTGGATTGTGGTGAGGGAACAGAGAAAAAACTCATTTAGGACATGCACTTACGAAGGGGGTAGGCAGCTGTATATCAGGGAGTAAACCTTCTGAGAATAAAAACAGCTGGAGCTTGTTAAGTTAATTACACAGGTGAAAGGATAATGTACTGGGAACTCCTCAGAAGAATCTGATTTGTGGTGAGGGGAGAGAGATAAAAGCTCATTTAGGAACGACATGAACATGCTGCGTAGGTAGCTGTTTATCAGTAAATATCTCCACTGTGATTAAGAAAAGCAGTAGCTTAATAAATTAAGTACTTCCTGGTATGGTTACTCTACTGGTAACTCCCCAAAATACTCTGGATTGTGGTGAGGGAACAGAGAAAAAAGCTCATTTAGGACCTGCACTTACGAAGGGGGTAGGCAGCTGTATATCAGGGAGTAAACCTTCTGAGAATAAAAACAGCTGGAGCTTGTTAAGGTAATTACACAGGGGAAAGGATAATGTACTGGGAACTCCTCAGCAGAATCTGATTTGTGGTGAGGGGAGAGAGATAAAAGCTCATTTAGGAACGACGTGAACATGCTGCGTAGGTAGCTGTTTATCAGTAAATATCTCCACTGAGATTAAGAAAAGCAGTAGCTTAATAAATTAAGTACTTCCTGGTATGGTTACTGTACTTGTAACTCCCCAAAAGAATCTGGATTGTAGTGAGGGAACAGAGAAAAAAGCTCATTTAGGACCTGCACTTACGAAGGGGGTAGGCAGCTGTATATCAGGGAGTAAACCTTCTGAGAATAAAAACAGCTGGAGCTTGTTAAGGTAATTACACAGGGGAAAGGATAATGTACTGGGAACTCCTCAGAAGAATCTTATTTGTGGTGAGGGGAGAGAGACTAAAGCTCATTTAGGAACGACATGAACTTGCTGCGTAGGTAGCTGTTTATAGTAAATATCTCCCCTGAGATTAAGAAAAACAGTAGCTTAATAAATTAAGTACTTCCTGGTATGGATACTGTACTGGTAACTCCCCAAAAGAATCTGGATTGTGGTGAGGGAACAGAGGAAAAAGCTCATTTAGAAACGACATGAACATGCTGCATACGTAGCTGTTTATCAGTAAATATCTCCACTGAGATTAAGAAAAGCAGTAGCTTAATAAATTAATTACTTCCTAGTATGGATACTGTACTGGTAACTCCCCAAAAGAATCTCGATTGTGGTGAGGGAACAGAGAAAAAAGCTCATTTAGGAACGACATGAACATGCTGCGTAGGTAGCTGTTTATCAGTAAATATCTCCACTGAGGTTAAGAAAAGCAGTAGCTTAATAAATTAAGTACTTCCTGGTATGGTTACTGTACTGGTAACTCCAAAAGAATCTGGATTGTGGTGAGGGAACAGGGAAAAAAGCTCATTTAGGACCTGCACTTACGAAGGGGGTAGGCAGCTGTATATCAGGGAGTAAACCTTCTGAGAATAAAAACAGCTGGAGCTTGTTAAGGTAATTACAAAGGGGAAAGGATAAGGTACTGGGAAATCCTCAGAATAATCTGATTTGTGGTGAGGGGAGAGAGATAAAAGCTCATTTAGGAACGAAATGAACATGCTGCCTAGGTAGCTGTTTATCAGTAAATATCTCCACTGAGATTAAGAAAAGCAGTAGCTTAATAAATTAAGTACTTCCTGGTATGGTTACTATACTGGTAACTCCCCAAAAGAATCTGGATTGTGGTGAGGGAACAGAGAAAAAAGCTCATTTAGGACCTGCACTTACGAAGGGGGTAGGCAGCTGTATATCAGGGAGTAAACCTTCTGAGAATAAAAACAGCTGGAGCTTGTTAAGGTAATTACACAGGGGAAAGGATAATGTACTGGGAACCCCTCAGAAGAATCTGATTTGTGGTGAGGGGAGAGAGATAAAAGCTCATTTAGGAACGACATGAACATGCTGCGTAGGTAGCTGTTTATCAGTAAATATCTCCACTGAGATTAAGAAAAGCAGTAGCTTAATAAATTAAGTACTTCCTGGTGTGGTTACTGTACTGGTAACACCCCAAAAAAATCTGGATTGTGGTGATGGAACAGAGAAAAAACTCATTTAGGACATGCACTTACCAAGGGGGTAGGCAGCTGTATATCAGGGAGTAAACCTTCTGAGAATAAAAACAGCTGGAGCTTGTTAAGTTAATTACACAGGTGAAAGGATAATATACTGGGAACTCCTCAGAAGAATCTGATTTGTGATGAAGGGAGAGAGATAAAAGCTCATTTAGGAACGACATGAACATGCTGCGTAGGTAGCTGTTTATCAGTAAATATCTCCACTGAGATTAAGAAAAGCAGTAGCTTAATAAATTAAGTACTTCCTGGTATTGTTACTGTACTGGTAAGTCCCCAAAAGAATCTGGATTGTGGTGAGGGAACAGAGAAAAAAGCTCATTTAGGACCTGCACTTACGAAGGGGGTAGGCAGCTGTATATCAGGGAGTAAACCTTCTGAGAATAAAAACAGCTGGAGCTTGTTAAGGTAATTACACAGGGGAAAGGATAATGTACTGGGAACTCCTCAGAAGAATCTGATTTATGGTGAGGGGAGAGAGATAAAAGCTTATTTAGGAACGACATAAACATGCTGCATACGTAGCTGTTTATCAGTAAATATCTCCACTGAGATTAAGAAAAGCAGTAGCTTAATAAATTAAGTACTTCCTGGTATGGATTCTGTACTGGTAACTCCCCAAAATAATCTGGATTGTGGTGAGGGAACAGAGAAAAAAGCTCATTTAGGAACGTCATGAACATGCTGCGTAGGTAGCTGTTTATCAGTAAATATCTCCACTGAGATTAAGAAAAGCAGTAGCCTAATAAATTAAGTTCTTCCTGGTATGGTTACTGTACTGGTAACTCCCCAAAAGAATCTGGATTGTGGTGAGGGAACAGAGAAAAAAGCTCATTTAGGACCTGCACTTACGAAGGGGGTAGGCAGCTGTATGTCAGGGAGTAAACCTTCTGAGAATAAAAACAGCTGGAGCTTGTTAAGGTAATTACACAGGGGAAAGGATAATGTACTGGGAACTCCTCAGAAGAATCTGATTTGTGGTGAGGGGAGAGAGATAAAAGCACATTTAGGAACGACATGAACATGTTGCATAGGTAGCTGTTTATCAGTAAATATCTCCACTGAGATTAAGAAAAGGAGTAGCTTAATAAATTAAGTACTTCCTGGTATGGTTACTGTACTGGTAACTCCCCAAAAGAATCTGGATTGTGGTGAGGGAACAGAGAAAAAAGCTCATTTAGGACCTGCACTTACGAAATGGGTAGGCAGCTGTATATCAGGGAGTAAACCTTCTGATAATAAAAACAGCTGGAGCTTGTTAAGGTAATTACACTGGGGAAAGGATAATGTACTGGGAACTCCTCAGAAGAATCTGATTTGATTTGTGGTGACAGGAGAGAGATAAAAGCTCATTTAGGAACGACATGAACCTGCTGCATAGGTAGCTGTTTATCAGTAAATATCTCCACTGAGATTAAGAAAAGCAGTAGCTTAATAAATTAAGTACTTCCTGGTATGGTTACTGTACTGGTAACTCCCCAAAAGAATCTGGATTGTGGTGAGGGAACAGAGAAAAAAGCTCATTTAGGACCTGCACTTACGAAGGGGGTAGGCAGTTGTATATCAGGGAGTATCGATTCTGAGAATAAAAACAGGTGGGGCTTGTTAAGGTAATTACGCAGGGGAAAGGATAATGTATTGGGAACTCCTCAGAAGAATCTGATTTGTGGTGAGGGGAGAGAGATAAAAGCTCATTTAGGAACGACATGAACATGCTGCATACGTAGCTGTTTATCAGTAAATATCTCCACTGAGATTAAGAAAAGCAGTAGCTTAATAAATTAAGTACTTCCTGGTATGGATTCTGTACTGGTAACTCCCCATAAGAATCTGGATTGTGGTGAGGGAACAGAGAAAAAAGCTCATTTAGATCCGGCAAGTAGGAAGAGGGTAGGCAGCTGTATATCAGGGAGTAAACCTTCTTAGAATAAAAACAGCTGGAGCTTGTTAAGATAATTACACAGGGGAAAGGATAATGTACTGGGAACTCCTCAGAAGAATCTGATTCGTGATGAGGGGAGAGAGATAAAAGCTCATTTAGGAACGACATGAACATGCTGCATACGTAGCTGTTTATCAGTAAATATATCCACTGAGATTAAGAAAAGCAGTAGCTTAATAAATTAAGTACTTCCTGGTATGGATACTGTACTGGTAACTCCCCAAAAGAATCTGGATTGTGGTGAGGGAACAGAGAAAAAAGCTCATTTAGGAACGACATGAACATGATGCGTAGGTAGCAGTTTATCAGTAAATATCTCCACTGAGATTAAGAAAAGCAGTAGCTTAATAAATTAAGTACTTCCTGGTATGGTTACTGTACTGGTAACTCCCCAAAAGAATCTGGATTGTGGTGAGGGAACAGATAAAAAAGCTCATTTAGGACCTGCTCTTACGAAGGGGGTAGGCAGTTGTATATCAGGGAGTATCGATTCTGAGAATAAAAACAAGTGGTGCTTGTTAAGGTAATTACACAGGGGAAAGGATAATGTACTGGGAACTCCTCAGAAGAATCTGATTTGTGGTGAGGGGAGAGAGATAAAAGCTCATTTAGGAACGACATGAACATGCTGCATACGTAGCTGTTTATCAGTAAATATCTCCAATGAGATTAAGAAAAGCAGTAGCTTAATAAATTAAGTACTTCCTGGTATGGATTCTGTACTGGTAACTCCCCATAAGAATCTGGATTGTGGTGAGGGGAAAGAGAAAAAAGATCATTTAGATCCGGCAAGTAAGAAGGGGGTAGGCAGCTGTATATCAGGGAGTAAACCTTCTGAGAATAAAAACAGCTGGAGCTTGTTAAGGTAATTACACAGGGGAAAGGATAATGTACTGGGAACTCCTCAGAAGAATCTGATTTGTGATGAGGGGAGAGAGATAAAAGCTCATTTAGGAACGACATGAACGTGCTGCGTAGGTAGCTGTTTATCTGTAAATATCTCCACTGAGATTAAGAAAAGCAGTACCTTACTAAATTAAGTACTTCCTGGTATGGTTACTGTACTGGTAACTCCCCAAAAGAACCTGGATTGTGGTGAGGGAACAGAGAAAAAAGCTTATTTAGTACCTGCACTTACGAAGGGGGTAGGCAGCTGTATGTCAGGGATTAAACCTTCTGAGAATAAAAACAGCTGGAGTTTGTACACAGGGGAAAGGATAATGTACTGGGACCTCTTCAGAAGAATCTGATTTGTGGTGAGGGGAGAGAGATAAATGCTCATTTAGAACGACATTAACATGCTGCGTAGGTAGCAATTTTTCAGTAAATATCTCCACTGAGATAAGGAAAAGCAGTAGCTTAATATATTAAGTACTTCCTGGTATGGTTACTGTACTGGTAACTCCCCAAAAGAATCTGGATTGTGGTGAGGGAACAGAGAAAAAAGATCATTTAGGACCTGCAATTACGAAGGGGGTATGCACCTGTATATCAGGGAGTAAACCTTCTGAGAATAAAAACAGCTGGAGCTTGTTAAGGTAATTACACAGGGGAAAGGATAATGTACTGGGAACTCCTCAGAAGAATCTGATTTGTCGTGAGGGGAGAGAGATAAAAGCTCATTTAGGAACGACATGAACATGCTGCATCCAATAGCTGTTTATCAATAAAAATCTCCACTGAGATTAAGAAAAGCAGTAGCTTAATAAATTAAGTACTTCCTGGTATGGATACTGTACTGGTAACTCCCCAAAAGAATCTGGATTGTGGTGAGGAAACAGAGAAAAAAGCTCATTTAGGAACGACTAGAACATGCTGCGTAGGTAGCTGTTTATCAGTAAAGATCTCCACTGAGATTAAGAAAAGCAGTAGCTTAATAAATTAAGTACTTCCTGGTATGGTTACTGTACTGGTAACTCCCCAAAAGAATCTGGATTGTGGTGAGGGAACAGAGAAAAAAGCTCATTTAGGACCTGCACTTACGATGGGGGTAGGCCGATGTATATCAGGGAGTAAACCTTCTGGGAATAAAAACACCTAGACCTTGTTAAGGTAATAACACAGGGGAAAGGATAATGTACTGGGAACTCCTCAGAAGAATCTGATTTGTGGTGAGGGGAGAGAGATAAAAGCTCATTTAGGAACGACATGAACATGCTGCGTAGGTAGCTGTTTATCATTAAATATCTCCACTGAGTTTAAGAAAAGCAGTAGCTTAATAAATTAAGAATTTCCTGGTATGGTTACTGTACTAGTAACTCCCCAAAAGAATCTGGATTGTGGTGAGGGAACAGAGAAAAAAGCTCATTTAGGACCTGCACTTACGAAGGGGGTAGGCAGCTGTATATCAGGGAGTAAACCTTCTGAGAATAAAAACAGCTGGAGCTTGTTAAGGTAATTACACAGGGGAAAGCATAATGTACTGGGAACTCCTCAGAAGAATCTGATTTGTGGTGAGGGGAGAGAGATAAAAGCTCATTTAGGAACGACATGAACATGCTGCGTAGGTAGCTGTTTATCAGTAAATATCTCCACTGTGATTAAGAAAAGCAGTAGCTTAATAAATTAAGTACTTCCTGGTATGGTTACTGTACTGGTAACTCCCCAATAGAATCTGGATTGTGGTGAGGGAACAGAGAAAAAAGCTCATTTCGGACCTACACTTACGAAGGGGGTAGGCAGCTATATATCAGGGAGTAAACCTTCTGAGAATAAAAACAGCTGGAGCTTGTTAAGGTAATTACACAGGGGAAAGGATAATGTACTGGGAACTCCTCAGAAGAATCTGATTTTTGGTGAGGGGAGAGAGATAAAAGCTCATTTAGGAACGACATGAACATGCTGCGTAGGTAGCTGTTTATCAGTAAATATCTCCACTGAGATTAAGAAAAGCAGTAGCTTAATAAATTAAGTACTTCCTAGTATGGATACTGTACTGGTAACTCCCCAAAAGAATCTCGATTGTGGTGAGGGAACAGAGAAAAAATCTCATTTAGGAACGACATGAACATGCTGCGTAGGTAGCTGTTTATCAGTAAATATCTCCACTGAGGTTAAGAAAAGCAGTAGCTTAATAAATTAAGTACTTCCTTGTATGGTTACTGTACTGGTAACTCCGCAAAAGAATCTGGATTGTGGTGAGGGAACAGGGAAAAAAGCTCATTTAGGACCTGCACTTACGAAGGGGGTAGGCAGCTGTATATCAGGGAGTAAACCTTCTGAGAATAAAAACAGCTGAAGCTTGTTAAGGTAATTACAAAGGGGAAAGGATAAGGTACTGGGAACTCCTCAGAAGAATCTGATTTGATGTGAGGGGAGAGAGATAAAAGCTCATTTAGGAACGACATGAACATGCTGCGTAGGTAGCTGTTTATCAGTAAATAAATCCACAGAGATTAAGAAAATCAGTAGCTTAATAAATTAAGTACTTCCTGGTATGGTTACTGTACTGGTAACTCCCCAAAAGAATCTGGATTGTGGTGTGGGAACAGAGAAAAAAGCTCATTTATGAGCTGCACTTACGAAGTGGGTAGGCAGCTGTATATCAGGGAGTATCGATTCTGAGAATAAAAACAGCTGAAGCTTGTTAAGGTAATTACACAGGGGAAAGGATAATGTACTGGGAAATCCTCAGAAGAATCTAATTTGTGGTGAGGGGAGAGAGATAAAAGCTCATTTAGGAACGACATGAACATGCTGCATACGTAGCTGTTTATCAGTAAATATCTCCACTGAGATTAAGAAAAGCAGTAGCTCGGGCTGGGGATATAGCCTAGTGGCAAGAGTGCCTGCCTCGGATACACGAGGCCCTAGGTTCGATTCCCCAGCACCACATATACAGAAAACGGCCAGAAGCGGCGCTGTGGCTCAAGTGGCAGAGTGCTAGCCTTGAGCGGGAAGAAGCCAGGGACAGTGCTCAGGCCCTGAGTCCAAGGCCCAGGACTGGCCAAAAAAAAAAAAAAAAAAAAAAAAAAAAGAAAAGCAGTAGCTTAATAAATTAAGTACTTCCTGGTATGGTTACTGTACTGGTAACTCCCCAAAAGAATCTGGATTGTGGTGAGGGAACAGAGAAAAAAGCTCATTTAGGAACGACATGAACATGCTGCGTAGGTAGCTGTTTGTCAGTAAATATCTCCACTGAGATTAAGAAAAGCAGTAGCTTAATAAATTAAGTACTTCCTGGTATGGTTACTGTACTGGTAACTCCCCAAAATAATCTGGATTGTGGTGAGGGAACAGATAAAAAAGCTCATTTAGGACCTGCAATTACGAAGGGGGTACGCAGCTGTATATCAGGGAGTATCCCTTCTGGGAATAAAAACAGCAGGAGCTTGTTAAGGTAATTACACTGGGGAAAGGAAAATGTACTGGGAAATCCTCAGAAGAATCTGATTTGTGGTGAGGGGAGAGAGATAAAAGCTCATTTAGGAACGACATGAACATGCTGCGTAGGTAGCTGTTTATCAGTAAATATCTCCACTGAGATTAAGAAAAGCAGTAGCTTAATAAATTAAG
Source organism: Perognathus longimembris pacificus (assembly GCF_023159225.1). Taxonomy (NCBI): domain Eukaryota; kingdom Metazoa; phylum Chordata; class Mammalia; order Rodentia; family Heteromyidae; genus Perognathus; species Perognathus longimembris. The sequence goes on along the minus strand of NW_025959058.1, from coordinate 4,668 downwards.
TACTTCCTGGTATGGTTACTGTACTGGTAACTCCCCAAAAGAATCTGGATTGTGGTGAGGGAACAGAGAAAAAAGCTCATTTAGGACCTGCACTTACGAAGTTGGTAGGCAGCTGTATATCAGGGAGTAAACCTTCTGAGAATAAAAACAGCTCGAGATTGTTAAGGTAATTACACAGGGGAAAGGATAATGTACTGAGAACTCCTCAGAAGAATCTGATTTGTGGTGACTGGAGAGAGATAAAAGCTCATTTAGGAACGACATGAACATGCTGCGTAGGTAGCTGTTTATCAGTAAATATCTGCACTGAGATTGAGAAAAGCAGTAGCTTAATAAATTAAGTACTTCCTGGTATGGTTACTGTACTGGTAACTCCCCAAAAGAATCTGGATTGTGGTGAGGGAACAGAGAAAAAAGCTCATTTATGAGCTGCACTTACGAAGTGGGTAGGAAGCTGTATATCAGGAAGTATCTATTCTGAGAATGAAAACAGCTGAAGCTTGTTAAGGTAATTACACAGGGGAAAGGATAATGTACTGGGAACTCCTCAGAAGAATCTGATTTGTGGTGAGGGGAGAGAGAAAAAAGCTCATTTAGGAACGACATGAACATGCTGCATACGTAGCTGTTTATCAGTAAATATCTCCACTGAGATTAAGAAAAGCAGTAGCTTAATAAATTAAGTACTTCCTGGTATGGATCCTGTACTGGTACCTCCCCAAAAGAATCTGGATTGTGGTGAGGGAACAGAGAAAAAAGCTCATTTAGGAACGACAAGAACATGCTGTGTAGGTAGCTGTTTATCAGTAAATATCTCCACTGAGATTAAGAAAAGCAGTAGCTTAATAAATTAAGTACTTCCTGGTATGGTTACTGTACTGGTAACTCCGCAAAAGAATCTGGATTGTGGAGAGGGAACAGAGAAAAAAGCTCATTTATGACCTGCACTTACGAAGGCGGTAGACAACTGTATATCAGGGAGTAAACCTTCTGAGAATAAAAACAGCTGGAGCTTGTTAAGGTAATTACACAGGGGAAAGGATAATGTACTGGGAACTCCTCAGAAGAATCGAATTTGTGGTGAGGGGAGAGAGATAAAAGCTCATTTAGGAACGACATGAACATGCTGCGTAGGTAGATATTTGTCAGTAAATATCTCCACTGAGATTAAAAAAAGCAGTAGCTTAATAAATTAAGTACTTCCTGGTATGGTTACTGTACTGGTAACTCCCCAAAAGAATCTGGATTGTGGTGAGGGAACAGAGAAAAAAGCTCATTTAGGACCTGCACTTACGAAGTTGGTAGGCAGCTGTATATCAGGGAGTAAACCTTCTGAGAATAAAAACAGCTGAAGCTTGTTAAGGTAATTCCACATGGCAAAGGATAATGTACTGGGAACTCCTCAGAAGAATCTTATTGTGGTGAGGGGAGAGAGATAAAAGCTCATTTAGGAACGACATGAACATGCTGCGTAGGTAGCTGTTTATCAGTAAATATCTCCACTGAGAATAAGAAAAGCAGTAGCTTAATAAATTAAGTACTTCCTGGTATGGTTACTGTACTGGTAACTCCCCAAAAGAATCTGGATTGTGGTGAGGGAACAGAGAAAAAAGCTCATTTAGGAACGACATGAACATGCTGCGTAAGTTGCTGTTTATCAGTAAATATCTCCACTGAGATTAAGAAAAGCAGTAGCTTAATAAATTAAGTACTTCCTGGTATGGTTACTGTACTGGTAACTCCCCAAAAGAATCTGGATTGTGGTGAGGGAACAGAGAAAAAAGCTCATTTAGGACCTGCACTTACGAAGGGGGTAGGCAGCTGTATGTCAGGGAGTAAACCTTCTGAGAATAAAAACAGCTGGAGCTTGTTAAGGTAATTACACAGGGGAAACGATAATGTACTGGGAACTCCTGAGAAGAATCTGATTTGATTTGTGGTGACAGGAGAGAGATAAAAGCTCATTTAGGAACGACATGAACATGCTGCGTAGGTAGCTGTTTATCAGTAAATATCTCCACTGAGATTAAGAAAAGCAGTAGCTTAATAAATTAAGTACTTCCTGGTATGGTTACTGTACTGGTAACTCCCCAAAAGAATCTGGATTGTGGTGAGGGAACAGAGAAAAAAGCTCATTTATGAGCTGCACTTACGAAGGGGGTAGGCAGCTGTATATCAGGGAGTATCGATTCTCAGAATAAAAACAGCTGGAGCTTGTTAAGGTAATTACACAGTGGAAAGGATAATGTACTGGGAACTCCTCAGAAGAATCTGATTTGTGGTGAGGGGAGAGAGATAAAAGCTCATTTAGGAACGACATGTACATGCTGCGTAGGTAGCTGTTTATCAGTAAATATCACCACTGAGATTAAGAAAAGCAGTAGCTTAATAATTAAGTACTTCCTGGTATGGTTACTGTACTGGTAACTCCCCCCAAAGAACCTGGATTGTGGTGAGGGAACAGAGAAAAAAGCTCATTTATTACCTGCACTTACGAAGGGGGTAGGCAGCTGTATATCAGTGAGTAAACCTTCTGAGAATAAAAACAGCTGGAGCTTGTTAAGGTAATTACACAGGGGAAAGGATAATGTACTGGGAACTCCTCAGAAGAAACTGATTTGTGGTGAGGGGAGAGAGATAAAAGCTCATTTAGGAACGACATGAACATGCTGTGTAGGTAGCTGTTTATCAGTAAATATCTCCACTGAGATTAAGAAAAGCAGTAGCTTAATAAATTAAGTACTCCCTGGTATGGTTACTGTACTGGTAACTCCCCAAAAGAATCTGGATTTTGGTGAGGGAACAGAGAAAAAAGCTCATTTAGTACGTGCACTTACGAAGGGGGTAGGAAGCTGTATATCAGGGAGTAAACCTTCTGAGAATAAAAACAGCTGGAGCTTGTTAAGGTAATTACACAGGGTAAAGGCTAATGTACTGGGAACTCCTCAGAAGAATCTGATTTGTGGTGAGGGTGGAGAGATAAAAGCTCATTTAGGAACGACATGAACATGCTGCGTAGGTAGCTGTTTATCAGTAAATATCTCCACTGAGATTAAGAAAAGCAGTAGCTTAATAAATTAAGTACTTCCTGGTATGGTTACTGTACTGGTAACTCCCCAAAAGAATCTGGATTGTGGTGAGGGAACAGAGAAAAAAGCTCATATAGGACCTGCACTTACGAAGGGGGTAGGCAGCTCTATGTCAGGGAGTAAACCTTCTGAGAATAAAAACAGCTGGAGCTTGTTAGGTAATTACACAGGGGAAAGGATAATGTACTGGGAAATCCTCAGAAGAATCTGATTTGTGGTGAGGGGTGAGAGATAAAAGCTCATTTAGGAACGACATGAACATGCTGCGGGTAGGTAGCTGTTTATCAGTAAATATCTCCACTGAGAATAAGAAAAGCAGTAGCTTAATACATTATGTACTTCCTAGTATGGTACTGTACTGGTAAATCCCCAAAAGAATCTGGATTGTGGTGAGGGAATAGAGAAAAAGCTCATTTAGGACCTGCACTTACGAAGTTGGTAGGCAGCTGTATATCAGGGAGTAAAACCTACTCAGAATAAAAACAGCTGGAGATTGTTAAGGTAATTACACAGGGGAAAGGATAATGTACTGAGAACTCCTCAGAAGAATCTGATTTGTGGTGACGGGAGAGAGATAAAAGCTCATTTAGGAACGACATGAACATGCTGCGTAGGTAGCTGGTTATCAGTAAATATCTCCACTGAGATTGAGAAAAGCAGTAGCTTAATAAATTAAGTACTTCCTGGTATGGTTACTGTACTGGTAACTCCCCAAAAGAATCTGGATTGTGGTGAGGGAACAGAGAAAAAAGCTCATTTATGAGCTGCACTTACGAAGTGGGTAGGCCAGCTGTATATCAGGGAGTATCGATTCTGAGAATAAAAACAGCTGAAGCTTGTTAAGGTAATTACACAGGGGAAAGGATAATGTACTGGGAACTCCTCAGAAGAATCTGATTTGTGGTGAGGGGAGAGAGATAAAAGCTCATTTAGGAACGACATGTACATGCTGCATACGTAGCTGTTTATCAGTAAATATCTCCACTGAGATTAAGAAAAGCAGTAGCTTAATAAATTAAGTACTTCCTGGTATGGATCCTGTACTGGTAACTCCCCAAAAGAATCTGGATTGTGGTGAGGGAACAGAGAAAAAAGCTCATTTAGGAACGACAAGAACATGCTGTGTAGGTAGCTGTTTATCAGTAAATATCTCCACTGAGATTAAGAAAAAGCAGTAGCTTAATAAATTAAGTACTTCCTGGTATGGTTACTGTACTGGTAACTCCGCAAAAGAATCTGGATTGTGGTGAGGGAACAGAGAAAAAAGCTCATTTATGACCTGCACTTACGAAGGGGGTAGACAACTGTATATCAGGGAGTAAACCTTCTGAGAATAAAAACAGCTGGAGCTTGTTAAGGTAATTACACAGGGGAAAGGATAATGTACTGGGAACTCCTCAGAAGAATCGAATTTGTGGTGAGGGGAGAGAGATAAAAGCTCATTTAGGAACGACATGAACATGCTGCATACGTAGCTGTTTATCAGTAAATATCTCCACTGAGATTAAGAAAAGCAGTAGCTTAATAAATTAAGTACTTCCTGGTATGGTTACTGTACTGGTAACTCCCCAAAAGAATC
>NW_025959057.1:0-29332 GCF_023159225.1 Perognathus longimembris pacificus | reverse complement strand
AAGGTCGTGTGGAAGCCACTGGTCTTGTCCAACTTATTCATTTTATAAACAAGATAACTGAAATGGAAGAGGAACAAGGTCTCCTGAAAATGCATGGTAAGTTAATGTCAGTTCTGGCTGGGGCTAGTGTTGTGACTCCACCCCCCCCCCCATCTTACTCTTTCTTGTTCTTCCAAGAGCTTACACTCACTGTGCATCTCTCTTTCCCTCTTTCTCCATCTCACACACATATACAGACACAAGTGTATACACACACACACACACACACACACACACACACACACACACACTTCTTGATCCAGGGAGACTAGACTAGTGAACCCGGCTCTGCTCTCCAACCCACGATCCACGTTGTGGGTCATAAAATCTTTTCTACCAAGGGCCAGATGGCAAACATTTCTATCTCAGCAGGCCATATGGGCTCTGTAGCAATGAACCTGGCCATTGTAATGGAAAAGCAGCCAGAGACAACTGAGAGAAAGGGGGAGTGGCTAGGTTCCAATAAATGGCCAGATTTTTTACCTATGGTCTATAGAGTATGACTCTCCCTTCAAACACTGTCCAGTCATTCACCTCTCCAGGTAGGAAGTAATGTGATTCAGGGGAAATGTGGTCCCTCCTCAACACACGGCTTGTGTGGATTGATGTGCATGTGGGTAGATCAGGCTTCAAGAAAGGCATTGAGGGAGGAGGTAACAAACAGTACAAGAAATGTACCCAATGCCTAATGTATGGAAACTGTAACCTCTCTGTACATCACTTTGACAATAAATAAGAAAAAAAAGGCATTGACACACTGACCTCAGGAATGAGCACCCTCCTCTTTGAGGCTTTATGCAAGCAATACTGTTACACAATCTGTAAAGATTTCTTGAGAAGTGGTATATCAGAGTTTTCTAGGGTGGTAGGAGAATAAAGATGATTGAACCAAGGTAGACCAGTTCTCTACCTTTATCTTCAGGATTTTGTTCCATAAGTTAGTCCCAGTTTTTCTGGCTTTATATAACACTCTCTCTCCTTAGAATGTTTGTCTTCAGACTTTCCTGTGGCTCATTGTTCTTATTTTCCAAGTGTTGACTCTATCGCCACTTCCTGGCAGTTTTTCCTACTGACTTTCACCCTGTATTCCTAGGCACTTCATTGAGCTACTCTGCTTATTATTCTTCATAATCTAATTGTTTTTCTAATTTAATCACATATATTTAAATGGTTATTGTTTGTTCTTTTCTAAGATGCAAATGGTTGAAGTGGATCCTTCTAGTTTCTAGAATGATTCCAGGAACATAGTAGGCACTCAGTAAATATATGTTGAAAGAAAAGGGGAAGAATTATGATCCCTAAATCACTATGATTTTACTAATCATTTTCACCATCTTACCTACTGTGTAGGAAAGTACTTGGCTATACCACAATATAAACATCCCTGTGCTAGAAAGGGCAGTCCAATGATGGATGTATCCTTCAACCATGTGGACTTGCATGGAGCATAAAAACTCTGTGTTCCAAAATATCTGGTTCTGTGATAACACTGGTTGCCCAAGCTGGCACTGTACCTAAACTGTAGAAAAGGCATTTGATTACTATTGATATTTAATTAAACCTGCAAAGCTCTTTCTTCTCTACTCTTCCTTATATTGTTGCAATTAGGAAAATAAGGCTCAAAAACAACAAATAAAAGAAGGAACCTACTCACAATCCTGATCTTTATTGAATCTCAACCTCTTAAATGAACCAAGTTGTAAAATCTTACCTTTAGGTAGGTGAAAAGCTCAAAGACAAAAGGAAAGAGGAATTTATGCAAGATCATAGGGCAGTGGTGTTGCAAGTTAATACTAGAACTCATAGCTATTTCTACCCAGGGGTGAAATCTTACCACTCTCTCTCCCTTCCTGCTACTCTGGAGGAAAAACAAAAAGAAAGAAAGAGAAGAATTATTCCAGGCACACATTTAGCAATGTTCATAAATCCTGACAATATTAACAACACACGACAGCTTCATTGAACAAATTGGCAGTGAATGTAGGCAGCTTAAGGAGGCAGGAGGTCTGGGCTAAAAAAAAAAGAAAAAAGAAAGCAAGCACCAGGCATGTAAAAATACTCTATTCTGCTCTTTTCCAAGTCTGTGTATGAAACAAGGGCTCAGACAGGAGGTGCTGAGAAGGGTGAGAGTCTGAGGAGGTGTATGCCTGAGGTGTGAGTGTGTGTGTGTGGGGGGGGGCGCGGCGGCACACATTAGTGCACTGTTTCCAAGAGGCTTTATGGGGAATAATCCATTCGTAAATTGTCACTCATCCTTTATACAAATTAACCTCCATCTTCCTTGCAATTGGGATTAATTTGCTCTTTGTTTCCTTGACATCCAGCTAGGGAGAGTGAAGAATTAAAGCAAGGTCTTCAGGAGGTGAAAAGGGGAACCCAGGGTTTCTGGGGACTAGGAAACCCTAGTTCCTACATTCTCCCACCTACAAGAATATCGCAGCCTCCTTTTTCTAATGATAGCATGTCCCATTGAATTTGTGCCCAGTCTGTCTGGATTGAGTGATTTACAAACACAATACCAACTCTCAAGAACACATTTCCGTAGAGGTTCTGGCCAGCCTATGGTGTTTATAATGTTCTGACCTGAAGTTGGATGTTTGATTTTCTACTCTTTTGCTCAAAGGCATCTGGTATTCAAGGCGATTGCTCTTGCACTTCCCCCTTTTCAGATGGCTGCACCACTTATTCTCTACTTAGAAACCCAGGACCAACTGGGGTTTATGCTCCAGTGTCCTTGTCACATCTAATTCCTAGGACTAGAGGCTTTATTCATTAGGAAAAACCTTTGTCATAAGCAGTAAATTTAAGAGGAAAAAAAACATAATTAGGAGCATGTTCAAAAGCATGGCACTTCCATTTTTTTTCTCCCTATCGCTGAATCTCCTGTGTGTGTGGGGGGGGGGTGTGTCTGTGTGTGTGTCTGTGTGTGTGTTGTGAATAGTGCTAACATCTAATTAATAAAGATGGGTTTTAATAATACATTTAATGAGAAGAATTCAGGACATCACACATAAGCCTAAGGCACATCTGTATAGACGCAAAACCTTAGCATGAAACAGAGAGTTCCCATTTAGCAAAGTGTGCACAGAGGCCAATGAGGAGGAAAACAGCCAAATGTTAGATGGCTTTATCAAAGGATAAAATTATCACCTTGTTCACACGACCTACAACTTCTAGGTTCCAGAGACAAAACTATAACACATTAAACTGCATCCTATCTTTGAAAATTAATGGTGGGAGCACTGAAAAAGAGAGGTAATTGTCACTTTTTTTTATTACCTACTATATGTTGCAAAGATCATGCGCATGTGCCTATACTGTGTTTTGCACTTGGTAGTTTATAAGCATACTTTTTCAATTGTTTTAGTAACCATACAAAACTTGCTGTAGACAAGAAATGAACAGAAAACCCATTTTCAGATAGAAGTACTGAGGGATTACCGAGAAAGTAAATTTCTGAAGGTGGAACAGGCCTGAACTACACTCTGCACATTTGTATAACATTTTTGCTGTCAATATTCTATTTAGTGATTCTGATCTCCAGCAATAAGCTGGCTACTGTAATCCTAGTTACTCAGGAGGCTGAGTTCCGAGGGTCTTGATTCAAAAGCAAGCCCAGGAAGAAATGTTCATACAATTCTTATCTCATCTCCAATTAACCAGCAAAAGTCCAGACATGGAGATAAAGCTCAAGTGGTAGAGCACTAACATTGAGTAAAAAAGCCAAGCAAGACAACAAGGTCCCAAGTTCAAGCCTCAGTACCCTCTCTCTCTCTCTCTCTCTCTCTCTCTCTCTCTCACACACATGTGCGCGCACACACACACACACACACACACACACACACAAATCAGGTAGTGGATTATTTTCAAGTAACCAACAAGTAGAGAGTATTTTAAGCGAAAACACTACAATAAGATGCAATAAGTAAGCTTACAGTAAAGGGAGAAAACAGGGAGAACAAACTACTAATCTAACATCCAAAGCATAGAAGGTAAGGTCAGTGGAGTTTGTGAATGTTTATGACCTTCAACAAGTCAATTTAATGGCTATAATAAATTGGTTCATGTTACTTCATGCAGATAAATGAGGAAACAGATGTTATCATGCTTTTCCATGTAACAAGTGTCACCAAAAACCTATATCCTATGAATTTTTACCAAGCAAGATGTGTTGCTGAAAATATATGTCCTATGCATTATCTGAATTTAATTTCATTCTTATGTTACAAAATAAACCAAATAGAGAATCAGTGACAATTTTTCTGTCTCTGCTCTATCTATGATTTCACTATACTTCCCCATTATCCTCTCTTTCAGATAGACAATCTGGAGAGAACAGACGGAGGAGGAAAGAACACCATTTTGCAATCACAATGTAAGGATACCATTCCCTAGCAATAATAGAAATATATATACATATATATATTTAAACACATTCTACCAATTCTCTATATAAGTATATATGTTCTATTAAATATTATATATGTGTATGTGTATATCACATATGTGTTTATATACATTTGTTGTTTGTCTTGGGGCCTGGGCATGGTCCCTGAGCTTTTGTGTTCAGGCTAGCATTCTATCACTTGAGACACAGTTTCACTTCTGGGTTTTTGGTGGTTGATTAGAGATTAAAAAGTCTCACAGACTTCCTATGCTGATTTAAAGCAAGATCCTCAGATCTCACTCTCATGAGTAGCTGGGATTACTGGCAAGAGTAGATGTATTTTAAATCATTACTTCTTCTCAGAATACTCTTTAAGATATCTAATGTTCTGATCTAATCTCATGATCAAGATGACCTCAGTGTGTCTTCTCAATCTTCTAATCCCCTAAAACAAGCATGCCTACTTAGCCTCTATTCCTTCCTAGGTCTATGCCCCAAATGTCTTTGCTTTATCGTATGTCTTCAACAGATAAGAACTCTTCACCCTATAGCTCGCACCTACTTACCAATTCATCTATCCATTCACCCATCCTCCTACCTGTTTTCAGGTAGCCTGTCATGTATTTAGCACACCTAAGACAAAAGTCAAAAGGGTAGAAATTGATGATGTTAACAAATTCTAAGATGTAGGGGGAGTGATAAATGCAATTCAATGAGAAAGATTGAGAGCTGTCTTGAATCAATATTGTGAAAATGGCCATATTGCCAAAAATGATAAAGAAATTCAATGCAATCTCCATCAAAATCCCAAGGATATTCTTTATTGGAATACAGAAAACAATCTAAAAATTCATATGGAACAACAAAAGACCTAGAATAGCCAAAGCAACTCTAGGAAGCAGAGCAGAGCAGAAGGTATCACAATGTCAGATTTCAAGCTTTACTACAGAACCATCATAACAAAAACAGCCTGGTACTGGCACAAAAACAGACCTGAAGATCAATGGAATAGGATAGAAGACCCAGAAATAAAACCACATACAGTCAGCTGATATTTGACAAAGGAGCCAAAGTCATGCAAAAACATAGCATTTTCAACTACTGGTACTGGGAAAACAGGGCAGCCACATGCAGAAAACTAAAAGTGGACCCTAGCCTGTCACCATGCACTAATATCAATTCAAAATGGATTAAAGACCTCAACATCAGACCTGAAACTACTTCAGGACAGAGTAGGAGAGACATTAGAACTTATAGGTGTAGGCAGGATCTTCCTGAATAGAGTTCCAGGGGCACAACCAATTGGAGAGAGACTAGACAAATGGGACTACATCAAAATAAAAGGTTTCTACACAGCTAAAGACATAGTTACTAAACTAGAAAGACAGCCAACCATTTGGGAGAATATCTTAACCAGCAAAGCAACAGATATAGACCTAATATCATCTACAGAGAGCTCAAGAAACTAACACCTTCCAAACCTAATAAACAATCACTAAATGGGCAAAGGAACTAAAGAGAGACTTCACAGAAAAAGAAACAAAAATGGCAAAGAAACATATGAGGAAATGTTCAACATCCCTGGCAGAAAAAGAGAAATGCAAACAAAACCAGCTCTGAGCTACCACCTTACCCCAGTCAGAATGGCTTATACTCTGAACTCAGGCAACAAGAAATGTTGGAGGGGATGCAGAGAAAGAGGAACCCTACTTCACTGTTGGTGGGTATGTGAACTAGTACAACTTCTCTGGAGAGCTGTCTGGAGGTTCCTCAAAAAAGTAAACACAGATATACCCTATGACCCAGCCGTACTGTTCCTAGGCATATACCCTGAGTGACAGGATCCAGGATAAGACAAGGAAGACACCTGCACCTCCATGTTCATCGCTGCACTGTTCACAACAGCCAAGATAGGAAAACGACATAGATGCCTACAGATGAACTACAGATGAATAGATCCAAAAATGTGGTATGCGTATATAATGTAATTCTACACAGCTATTAGAAATGATAAAATAATGGCATTTACAGGAAAATGTACAGGTCTAGAACAAATCATGTTGATGAGACAAGCCTAGAACATAGAGACAAATGGCGCATGGTCTCCCTGATATTCTGAGTGTTAGAAATAAACAAAGAGACGTGACAAAGAAAGATACTAAGATACCAATACACAGTGAGACCAAAAAAAGACAGTCTTGGGAGAAATGCACCAAATAGTAAGGCCCAAGCACTACTTCATATGCATTTAAAATAATATACAGACTGAAAAGAACTCCAAAGATAAGCAAACAAAGGATTTTTCTTAATTTGTCTTATAGTATTTAGAGGAACCTATATTATTTACCTCACATATGGTATATATATGTGCACATCTGAGGGAAGCTGGGAGGAGGGCAGAGAATGAGTGGAAAATGGGAGGAAAATACAGTAGAGGGGGCCCAACAGCTGCAATGGACATTGATGATGTGAACTAAGCAACTCAATGGCAGTGGGGGGAGGAAGAAATGAGAGAAAAAGAGATAACAGATTACACTAAGCAAAAGGGAAGAAATGTACATATAACCCGACCTGGAAGGAATTGTTTTTTTGTTAATAATCATAGAGTTCATAAAATTGCTAGATTAGAATAATGATGTCCATCATTGGGAAGGTAAAAAAATGAAAGCTGAGGGGGGTTGAGGGGAGAAGGTGGGAGAAAAATGAGGAAGGAAGTAATAGTATGACCAAGAAATGTATATGTATTCATGACCTTAAGTATGTAACTGTAACCCCTCTGTACAATAAAACCCCTTGACAATAAAAAAATTGGGGCCTGTGGTCACTGTATATGATTTTGGTACACTGGATATTGTATATATGCTTATCTGAACTAGGGAAGGGAAAGAAAAATGAGGGGGGATGTAACAAGAAATGTACTCACTACCTTATTATGTAAACTGTCACCCCCCCCTTCTGCACATCACCTTGTCAGTAAAAATTAATTTAAAAAATGGGGGCATCCAACCCAGAGATAATCTTCACTAGGCCACCCCTGTCTTCCATACACAGGGCACCTACAGTCATCCCTGGCCAAGTTGCTTGGCTGAAGATGCCTCCGAACCTCAAATTCTAGCAAGGTTGCCAACCACTAAATAAAGTCCATGTTTTCATGCGAGCAGGCTTGGAAAGCATCTGCCTGCAGGATGCAGTTTAGAAAGGACAGAATAATGAGTTGGGACTCAAGAGACACCCACTGACCCATGTTAGATACCCAAACCCTGCATGAGTACTTTCCATGAGGCCCGGCTTGGCTGTGTCTCTCCCATCCTTCCTCAGCCCCCAAGCCTGGAGCCTGGAGACCTGAGGCATCCTGACATGGTTTCCCAGCAGCCAACGTGGCCATGCTGAGGTGGTGCTGGATTCCCCAGTGGCCCGAAGGAGCTCAGAGCAGCCACAAAGCTGAGACAGAAAGCGAGGAAAGGATTTTATGTTTCATAAATAAACTCTCCAGGAGCAAGACTTCTCCAGGCACCGTGGTCACCAGGGAGGAGGAGGGGGGAGTCATCCATTTGTGCCATTAAATCTTAATGATGAGAGACAGACAAGCAATGAAAATAATATACACATATAGCCCATGGTATGATATGTTAGAAGGTGATGGAATTTATAGAGAAGGGGATGAAGAACACAGGTTAGAGGGAAGTTAGAGCCTGCTTAATGGGGGACAAGAGGGAGGGGAGTCCTGGGGCTTGAACTCAGGGCCTGGGCACTGTCCCTGAGTGTTTCTGGTTTTTTTTTTTTTCCTGTGGGGTTTTTCTCAATCCTAGTGCCTTACCACTTGAGCCATAGCTCCATTTCTGGCTTTTTGGAAGTTGTTTAGAGATAAGAGTCTCATGGACTTTCCTGCCAAGGCTGGCTTCAAACCTTGAGCCTCAGAGCTCAACCTCCTGAGTAACTAGAATTACAGGCATTAGCCACAGTGTTACTTTTTTAAGCACTGATGTGATCATCATAAGAAAAAAAATCAGAATTTTGTCATCCCTTTATTTATTTATTTGTTTGTTTAGTCGATTGTGGGGCTTGAACTCTGGGTCTGGGCACTGTCCCTGAGCCTTTGTGCTCAAGGCTAGCCCTCTACCACTTGAGCAATAGCTCTACTTTCAGCATTTTGTGGCTAATTGGAGATAAGAGTTTCATGGATTCCTGCTCTGGCTGGATTTGAACAACAAACTTTAAATCTCAGCTTTTTGAGTAGCTAAGATTGCAGGTCTGAGGCACCAGCACCTGGCTAGAGTTCCAGTTCTTAGAGATAGCTTTCTGCCATGGCCCACTGTTCTTCAGCTAAGTCTCACCTCCCAGACTGAAGAAACCCTGAGGTTGGGGCTTGCTCTTTTTGTTGTTGCTCTTGTTGTTGCTCCAGTACTGGGGCTTGAACACAGGACCTTGAGTTCTTGCTTGGCATTTCCTACTCAAGGCTGGTGCTCTACTAGTTGAGCCATATCTTCACTTCTGGTTTTTTGCTAGTTAATTGGATATGAGTTGTATGGGGCTGGGGATATGGCCTACTGGCAAGAGTGCTTGCCTCGTATACATGAGGCCCTGGGTTCGGTTCCCCAGCACCACATATACAGAAAATGGCCAAAAGTGGCGCTATGCTCAAGTGGCAGAGTGCTAGCCTTGAGCAAGAAGAAGCCAGGGGACAGTGCTCAGGCCCTGATTCCAAGCCCCAGGCCAAAAAAAAAAAAAAGAGTTGTATTGTACTATTCTGTGTGGACTGATTTTGAACTGTGATCATCAGATCTCAGCCCCCTGAAATCAGCGGAAGCCTCAGGCACCAGGCGGGCATTTAGTTACCTCTAGCTGCAGGAGGCCAACAGGGAGAGAAGACAAACCCATCAAAATTCCTCCTGGAGATCATGAAAATATCGGTTGTTATGTTCTAAAAGCAAGTTGTAAATGTGCTACGTGTTAATTTTCTGTCAACGTACTCCTTTGTAATAGAATCTCCTCCAGTCAAGGTAGCTTTCAGTCTGTTTCATTTTGTATATTTCTTTTCATAGCTTACTAATTTCTTTTCTATTTTTACCCATTTCACTTTGCTTCCTGTCAATTTTTATAACAAAATCTGCTTCAGTTCCATTTGGCAAAGGTGCAATCATAAAAATATTCCTCCATGCTTGGATGTTTAAATTTACCATTGCACTTTTTAAACTGGTGCTCTGTGTGTGCCGGTGGTGTGATGCCAGCTCTTCCGCCTGGCGCAGCTCCCAGACTCTCACAAGGAGGAGCTCAGAGTCTAGAATGGTTCTTCATCATTGTGGAAAGCTATCCATTTCGGTTTCTTCTTGGCCAGGCTTTGAACACCTACTATGTGTTAGCCCTTCCCTGGGTCACACAGGATATGGAAGGAGATATGGACTGACTGGCAGCGAGTGCAGGATGGCAGCACCCAGGCATCCTGGAGGGAAGAACCAGGTCAGACACCAGTCTCACTCACACACATGCACACGTGCATGCACGCACAATGTGCTTCCTGTCTTTCCTAAAAGAAGAAAGTGAAACACCAGGTGGCTCAGACTGGGGTCTTTCTGGAGTCACTGGGCTATGGGATCAGAGGCAGAGGACCCCATGTGCCTGCCTAGAATCCCGGGGCCACCAGTGTCCCTGCAGGAGCCACAGGCATGGAAGCAGATGTTCAACTTCCTACCCCTTAAGATGCCTCTCTCCCCACAGGAAAATGGGGGTTTTGTTGCTTTTACATTTGTTTTTGTTTTTGTACCAGTATTGGGTCTTGAACTCAGGGTCTGGGTGCTGTCCTTTAGCTTCTTCACTCAAGCTGGTGCTCTACCACTTGAGCCACAGTTCCACTTCCAGCTTTTTGCTGGTTAATTGGAGATAAGAGCTTCACAGACTTTTCTGCCTGGGTTGGTTTTGAACTGTGATCCTCAGATCTCAGCTTCCTGAGTAGTAAGGATAGGGAGGTGGTTTACTAGCTTGGCTCTGGACCTCAAATTCTGGCTCTGCCACTCAACTACCTGTGCACCAGCCTCCCCTCTGTCCTGCTACTCTCACCTACAAAGTAAATTTGCAGGAGGAAATGATGGGCCCATGGACATGAATGCCTCCAGCAAGGTCTTGCACACAGTAAACTCCTGTGGGTTTGGTATTATCATCATCTCCATGGGGCATTTCTAGGAAGCGGAAGTCTGGGTTCTGTGGGCCTTGGTCACCCTTTCAAGAGATGCTCCTGTGGATGTGGCGAGGCACATCCAGACGACAGCAGCAAGGGGTAAAGCTGGCCATGTTAGCTTGGGCAGACACACAACCTTTCCCCGGCAGCTGGGCACCAGGGTCCTTCTCACACTGCAAGGCAAGCTCAGAGCAGGGGCACTCGTGAGAAGGTTGTGAGGGTCAGGCGGGGACATCAGATTGATATTCTGAAATTCATCAAGCTGGCGTTACATCAGCCAGAAGAGGACCCAGGCCGGGCCAACTTCAAATGTCTGCTCTCCTCACGTTCTATCCCAAGGTGATAGGAATATTATGTAATACATAATTACATTATACAAGCTATACTATGCTATAATACAGTATAATAACACATATTCATTTATTTACATTTAATATAATATAATAATATGTATAACATCCACATCCAGAAATATATTTACTGTTCACTATTGTCCCATAAGAGATGTGATGTATGTGTGTGTGTGTGTGGTGTGTGTGTGTGGTGTGTGGGTGTGTGTAGCAGGGGTTGAAGGCTGGACAGAGATTGTATAGTCCCACTTTGGGCCTCGGTGCAATTAGAAAAGGGCTACCAGCCTGGTGCCTGTAGCTCAATCTGAAATCTTAGCTACTCAGGAGGATGAGATCTGATGATTGTGGGTCAAAGCCAGCCCAGGGAGAAAGGTTTGTGAGACTCTTAATCTCCAATTAACCATCAAAAAGCAGTAGAAGTGGATCTGTGGCTCAAGTGGTAGAGCTCCAGCTTTGAGTAGAAAAGCTAAGGGACAGTGCTTAGGTCCTGCGTTCAAGTCCCAGACTGGTACAAAAAAACGAAAAACAAGGCATCATTCCCTCTCCAGTTTCTCCCCCATTGCAGGGACAATCTCCCATGCTGATTTCTAGGGATCCAGCTCTTTGAACAGCCAATGTATTCTCACTTTCCCACTAACATAACACCCTATCAGAGGTCTTCACGGGATGGTCGCAGCCAAACTGTTCATTCTCTCCCCTTTTATCCGTGCTCTTCTTTTCTATACAACCTTACCATTACCTGAAAGTGCCCTGGCTTACCAGCTCCTTTGTTTATCATCTTCTTCTCCTGCTCATACATGCAGATTCTTCTGCCGAGCCACCGGCAGCGAAGAGGAAATCCTGATTGAGGGGCAAGGACTAAAGAAAAAGAAAGAAGATAAGAGAAAAAAGAAGACAAGAGACAAAAGATGGGGTTCAGGAGGTCTGCATCTCAGATTTGTAACTCAAGACTGCAGCCAAGTTTATTCTTAATTTCCAGCTTATATGCAGTTTTGGAACCAGGGAATAGCATAGGGTTGCTAACAGTCAAGAACAAAACAGGCTTTGAAGTTCGCAACATTTGATTACAGTAAATACAAGATGAAGCTGATTAACATAGGAATGTACTCCAGCGGAAATAGCAAGGTGGACATAGCAAAGCAATTCCGGATAGTGGCTGTGAACAAATGCTAGGGAACAAATGGCCTTGCATACTAGCATATCCTGGTGATAACAGCACAGCCAGAGGTCAGAATGAATTTAGCTGTAAGTTTGGCTTCTGACAGATTGTTAGCTCCATGAGGAAAGGATGTCATGTTCACACTTGCAGCCCCAGTGCCTAGAACTGCATGCAGCATATAGGGGTTCAGTAAATGTTGATGAATGAATTAAAAGTGTCCATCAAGATGCATTATACTCATAAACTGACACATAAATTGAAACTCCTTGTACAACTACTTAGAGATAATTTTTTAAATAGTTGAAAATAAAATCAAGGCTGAGTGGCAGTGACTCGTGTCTGTAAGACTAAATACCCAGAAGCTGAGATCTAAGGTTCATGGTTTGAAGCCAGCCTAGGCAGGAAAGTCCATGAGACTCCTATCTCCAGTTAACTAACAAAAAGCCAGAAGTGACACTGTAGCTCACTGGCAGAGCACTAGCCTGGAGCAAAACCAGCTCTGGGATAGTGCCTAGGCCCTGAGTTCAAGCCCTTGGATTAACACAATGTTAGCATTTCCCTAGCCTCAGGTCCTCAGCTCCTCCCACTAGACTCCAGACCCACCCATACCTAATGAGCCACTCCTACTCACTACCTAACTACTTCCCCTTTACCCCCAGAGAGAAGCTGCACCTGGATAAGGTGCAGACGCCCATTGTAGCTCCCTCTCCTGTGGGAACTATGGCCCCACTAATAAACCTCCTTATGAACCTTCTTCTCCTGCCTGTGATTATCTCCGCCTGGTCTTCTGGGATGGCCAATACCTATGCTTTCATTGGTGCTAAGACCGGGATAGGTTCCCCAGAGGATTTGCTCCCCCATTTTCTTGGTGGGTCCAAGCTGCCTCCGGGACCTATTCTGCTGTCCTAAGCCCACCCAGACGACCACCGAGGTAACATCTCCTGACTGAGCGCTTTACATCCATCCACCCACGACAATCTACAAATTTGCCCTCACACCCAGGGTAAGTGAGCATCTAAACGAGGGTTCAGATCTGATTTTCTCGATTTACCGTAGGGCCACAGGCCGTGGCTTCTGGGCCACACCAAAAATCTTGGCACCAAGTTCCAAGCCCCACTCAATGACCGTAGCATAGGGTCACAGGGCCACACTCCACGCTCAGCTCCGAGACACAGTGACTGATTCCATCGCTGATTGTCTCTCACATTTCAGCTGACCTGAGTAATACCAAGGATGCTTGGTATTAACTCCTCAGCTCCGCTAATCACTTACCATGGGAGGGGCACAATCATCCACCACAACAGATTTGAAACTCCAACCAGGGTGAGTGACCATTAGCCGGGAGCTTGGATTTTCTCTAGTCAGCTCCACTGGTCACTCATCAAGTGGGGAGCAGTCTAAAGCTGCTCACAATCTTACAAATTTGGACTTACATAACTTCAATGAGCGCTCGGGCAGATGGAGTTCTCTCTCTCTCTCTCTATCTCTCTCTCTCTCTCTCTCTGCCTGCCTGCCTGCCTGTGATGGCTGGTACTAGCTTCCAAATGTACCAATATTGTTTAACATCTGCTTTGATTGATGCTTGTTAAGCTTGGAGATTCGGTTAAGTTCTGCTTGTTGTTGGCTAAATCCTGTTTTCTCTAGCATTAACCACGTGGTGGACAATAGAATTAATTTAGCAAGCATCTTGGTTCCATCAAAGTTCCAAAAACTCTTGGAGGTGGAGTCCCACCCATCCCCCAGGTAATGGGCTGCAAATTCCCTCGAATTCCTTGAGGCAGGGCAGGGACTTGGGAGACTCAAGCTCCTGGTAACCCTGCCTCCCCCGCAACCCTAAATTCGGTAACTGTGGCCTTGCAATTCAAATGTGCCTTGCAATTCAATGCTAAACTGGTTTCTCAAATGTGGCTTCTTCATTTCCTGGACCAGATAATCTGAAAATTTTTGTTTCCTAAGAAAAGTTTTTTTGTTTCTAACTGACCACATAGTTCTAAAATATGGACAAAATAATATAATTTTGCCATTGGAATTCCAAAAAACTTATATGGCCAACTAAAAAAAATAATTCTAAGCGCGCCTCAAAGCTTGTGCACAAGTGTCTGTCTGTCTGTCTGTCTGTTGGTAAAACATGTAAATCTGGCATCATGGTTTCAAAATTACTTGCTTTTTGACTACTATTTTAACTTACTTTAATTCTTGTGTTAAACTGTTTGCATCCTGTGGGTGGAGTCACAGTGAACAGCCTGGAGGCAATCCTGACTCTTCCAAGACTCCAAGCCAAAAAAAAAACAACCAGGTTTTAAACCGAAACTGATACAAGCAAATGGGTGCAAGCAAATGTGTCTAAGATGTAAAACCAGTGTGTTATTCTTTATGTCCATCTACACTAAAAGTCAAGTGTACGTCTGATCCTGACAATTCTTTGGTATAGACTAAGATTTTGATTCTCCATTTTTCTCTCCTGTGCTCTCAAAAACTCTTTAAGGTCAAGGGACCAGAGTGCTAACCTTGATTTTCCTGACCCAGGATTAATATTTTGCTTTATAGGATACAGATCGACATGTGTGCTAGCTGTGTGGACTGTGGCAGTCTGTGGCTACAGGAAGCTGCCTCCACAGTCTGTTCCCAAACTTCCTGGTTTCACTACTAGTGATTCCTTATTCTCTCTCTCTATTGCAAAACTGCTCAGGGAATCTAGGAGTCACTGGTGATCTTCCTGTGAAGATTTTGACAGGCCCAGAGTGCTCCTGCCCTGGCTCTGGACCCCCCACCCTCCAGGTTAGAGTTGGGCTTATAGCAGGCCTATGATGACAGAGTTGCAACCGAGACTCCAAGGTTAAAAACATCAGAGTTGTGTTTGGTGGCCACAGGGTTGCATTGGGGTAGCATTGGTGTCTTCCCCCTCCATGTCTCAGAAACTGTCATGGCTGCTGCAGACTGCAGACTTGGTTGGCCTTTGGTCTGTGTGGATTTCTAAAATCTTTAAAGTGTCACCCTGCTTAAACAAGTAGGGTACCAGCCTACAAAAGCCATAGTACTCACAGTAAGCAACCAGGGAATACTGAGAGATTTCAAATGTCTTTAACCAGTCTGTGTAGAAATTTGCAGGCAACCCAGCAATGACAATCTATCCCAGGAGACTCTAAGAGATGCCACTACAGCCTTGCCCAGATCCAACCCATCTCTCCTGCCTGCCTCCATCACACATGACTAACAAAGCCTACTGATTACGGGATGGAAGACACAGCCACTTCGGATCCACTAAAGCTGAGACTTTTACACTGTCCTGACCCTTTGCCCTCTTGATTGTTATTCATTTGTGTTTTTCTACCACCTGCTGGTAAGGTTAAATGATATGATTTGATTTGATGGCACATGGGTATCATTCAGTCTGCTGTTCTCTAACTGTAAACTCTGGCAAGTGTTTGTTGGTCAATTCTCAACAAGATACAGGTAAGGCTCTATTCCTATTGTTCTCCTGTTGCTCTAATTGGAAATAAAAAGGGCTTTTATGGCTAAGACTCCTTGGATTGCAGTTCAAAGCCAACCCAGGTAGAGAAAAAATCCCCTCTAAAACTCCATCTCCCAACTAACCAGGAAAGAGCCAGACTGGAAGCTTGGCTCAAGAGAACCAGCCAAATGCTGAAAGCGGCACTGTGGCTCAAGTGGTAGAGCACTAGCCTTGAGCAGAAGTGCTCAGAGACAGTGCCCAGGCCTTGAGTTGAACCCTGTGAATGCCAACTGGGACCAGCTATCCGAGCAATGAGCACCTAGACCTCCAGGACGAGGTCAATCCTGACAACGAGGAACCATGGAGAGGAGTAAGAGGAGATGAAGTCTCATCTTAAATGGAGTCAATTTAAACTTCACCCTTTCAAAATTAATCAGAGCCGGAGATCAAGAGGAATAGTTGTTTACCCACCTAATGTCCAAACCTGTCCATTTTCCATCTGTACTGAAACTTGCATTCTTGCCTTTGTTACTTGCTATTTGTACATATATATATTAGCCTCTGACTGGTTACTCCCAACCAGTCCACTATCCCTAAACACTTCCTTCCTGCCCTCAGTCCAGTTATTCCTCCTTCCTTGTAATGGGCCACAATTGGGTTATGTTCTAAATGGAACTTTTCTGGCTTATGCCAAGGGTGTGTTCTCCCATGTTGTTCATGTTAACTGGTCCTGTGAACTTGTCAGCCTTTTGCCTGACCTTTTCAAAAGTCTCTTTTAACAGGAAAACATCCCTCACCGAGGTCGCCACCTGGGAACTTGCAGTTCAAGGCCATCCTCTTACTACACTGCTGTGCCCAGCGCAGATCTGGACCCTGAAGACCCCAGACCCAGGGACTCCTTGATGTGCCCAAGCTGCAGGAGGTAGCTAGAGGACACCAGACACCCATTAGCCCTGATAACCATATTGTGGAAATGATGAGGACTTTTACCAACCAAACTGTCAAATACTTCTTAGGCGGTACCAGGCCAAATAACGAATCAGGGACCCCTGACTACTTCGCCCCTTTTCAGCAGGAAATAGTTTGAGAAGAAACAACCTCCACCCATACTCCCAGCCTGGTACCCCTCCTCTGTTATTAATAAACAACAAATGAGGAGAATGTTAGCATTTCCCTAGCCTCAGGTCCTCAGCTCCTCCCACTAGACCCCAGACCCACCCATACCTAATGAGCCACTCCTACTCACTACCTAACTACTTCCCCTTTACCCCAGAGAGAAGCTGCCTCCTGGATAAGGTGCAGAAGCCATGTATCTCCCTCTCCCATGGGAACTATGGCCCCACTAATAAACCTCCTTATGAACCTTCTTCTCCTGCCTGTGATTATCTCCGTCTGGTCTTCTGGGATGGCCGATACCTATGCTTTCACACAAGATAATAATAATAATAATAGTAGTAGTAATAATAGCATGCCCACACACAATAGCCAAAAAAGGAATTCCAACAATCAGGAGATAACTCTCAAAAGATTAATTTTCAAATACAAAAGCAACCAAACTGAAAAAGCCTTCTACTTGGGCTAGGAATGTGGCTTAGTGGTAGAGTGCTTGCCTCATATACAGGAGGCCCAGGGTTTGATTCCTCAGTACTACATAAACAAACAGATAAAAACAAACAAAAAAAAGAAATCCTTCTGCTTAATAAACCTAGGAAACTGATTATGTGAAAATACAAAATACAAATAGTATATTTAATCATCAGATACCCAATGCTCTGAAATTACTAGTTGTTCAGAAAATACATTTCACTAGGCTTAGAACAAAGGGATATTTGTAGACCATTTTTACCATCTTCGAGACCACAAAGTAATTGGCATTTTGAGCACTTCACTAGCCACTTATAAAAAGATATCAAAATAAAATAAGCACATCAAAGTCAGGGATTCACCATTTTTTGTGTGTGTGTGGGGCTTGAACTTGGGGCCTCAGTGTTTTCCCTGAGCTTTTCAGTTCAAGGCTAGTGTTCTACCACTTGAGTCACAGCACCATTTCAGGTTTTCTGGTGGAGATAAAAGTCACAGACTTTCCCCCCCAGGTTGGCTTTGAACCATGTTCCTCGGATCTCTGCCTAGGGAGTAGCTAGGATTATAGGTATCCAGCTTAAGGATTCACTTTTCTAATATGACTTGTTTATGTATTCTTTCCCGCTCTTCCCAGAAAGAAGGGTAAAGTGAAATGATAAAATTAAATATGCCGGGTTGCCTGTGGAGTTTGAGAAGAGTCAAAGAACTTCAGAGATGAAAAGGTTTTAATGATAATTGTTAGTAACAGAATCCTTGTTCCCAGGAGACCTTAAGCAGATTACATCAATGTATATGTAACATAGATAAAAGAAGAAATGATGTGGTTGGAATTAGAGAACTGGGCTCCCCAACCTAGTCATTTTCCTGAGACTTGGGCACCAGGGCAGGCTGATCCCCACAGACCCAGCCTAAGTCTCACTTCCCAGGTCACAAGAAGGGCCATGTCCCAGAAGCGAAGGAAATTTCAAATCTATACACGTTTTCAACTCAACCATAGCAACCTTTCAAAAGAATTGAAAAATAAGATGTCAGCAACTCATGCTGAAACCCTAATTACTCAGGAGGCGGAGATTTGAAGATAGAACTTCAAAGCCAATTAACCACCAACAAAAAAGCAAAAAGTGGGACTGTGATTCAAATAGTAGAGCATCGCCCTTGAGCCACAAAGCTGAAAGACAGCAGCCACCCAGGCAAGTTCAAATCCTCCAACCCTGTACCAACACACACACACACAGCATGGTTCTCCTCCTACCTAGCCTCTTCCCAGGCTCCTCTACTTTCCACATGCTTTCCTTACACTGTACCAACCCGCATTTGTCTGCTAAGTCTTGAGCTAATGTGAGATGTCCTTCCTTCCTTCCTGAGCAAGAGTGTAAGGTTCCCGAGTTCAAGTTCTAATACTACAACCAAAACTTGCCATCCTAGCTGAGCCAGGTCTACACCATTTCCCTCAATCACAATGCTATATGCTCATGTCCATGCGTGGAGCCATCTTAATTCTAGCATTCTAATTAATTCTTTACGGATTTCCTGGCACAAAATACAATCATCTGGAAATATTCATTAGGACTCTTCCTTTCATTAATACATAATTGATTAATTTTAAAAACTCACATAGAATAAAAACAAACTACCAAGCATGCAGGGCACATATCCATTCAGCTACTGATCCGATCACAGCAGTGTCCTGCAATCACCCAGCTGTATGAGAGGGCCAAACTTATTTCCTGTAAAAATCAAAATGAAGCAAGCACTATTTGGCTAAAAGTGTTAATAGAATCCCTCCAAAAACAGAGAGTTGTTTTCCCTCAAATTCATAGATAAACTTTATAACTCTATAAATCTAAATATGTAATGAGCTAGTTTACTTATTCTACTGGCTCTTCTTTCAGTCTCTGATAAGTATGTACACACACACACACACACACACACACACAATGCACACTCATTACCATACCCATTGCAACAACAGCCCCCTATGAGGGATGCCACACAGTTCTTGTGTGCTAATCAGATTTATGCCAGTATTCACGATGGCCCTCAGATGAGTCACTATTCAACCATGGATTTTGCAGTGGCACCAGGCTTAAGAAGCAGTTTTCATAGAAGAATCTTAAAGCTGCTTCTTTACTAGAAGACAGTTGAAGTTCATTGCACCAATTAGTGCTCAACTCAATAGAGCAAACATTTTTCTTCCTTCAGTTCTCAACACACACCTGCAATCTAAGGAGAAAGAGCATCCTTTCTTGGAACAACTAAATGGATACCCTTGTAGCAATGTATGTAGGACAACAAAGTAGGCAACCAGTCACCTCTGTGGTACATCAGAGATACCAAGAGAGACCCCAGCTTTCCTGAGCACTTCAACAGCTGCAGCTTGCCATTCCATATGCATAAAGGCAGAAATTTCCTCTTAAAGACTTTTGTTTCGTGCAAATACTGGGGCATAAACTCAGGATCTGGGTGCTTTATTCACTCAAGGCTGACATTCTACCACTCAAGCCAAGCTCCACTTAACTACTTTACCTAATGCTCTCTTGCACTGTCTTTTAGAAAGGACTTCAGTGCTAAAAGGGTAACAGGAGACTGGCTGGGGAAGGGGAGGGTTATGTCTGGATTTTTTTTTTTGCCCTGATTGACATCATTATCCAGGGCTTGTTATTTTCATGCTCTTTGCCATGGGGGAGGGATGATGACTAGTGGGCTCTGGTCCTGACATCTCCCTTAGACAAGTTGCAAGCAAAAGCTGAGGGGCTAGAGTAGCTATGGAAACCGAGCGGGAATTGTTGTTGTTGTTGTTGTTTTAATCTTTTTAATGCACATGAATTACAACCAAATAACTGGCATCTCTTTTTTCTTTCCAACTGTCAGAAAAGTTCTGCATTCTGGTTTCTGCTTTCATTTAGAGTGAATGATGAGACAGAAGAGCATCATGGATACCTGTTCTTGTCACAGTAGTGTTTTGTCGTGTGATCTTCTATGCATCAAGTTTTTAGGGAAATAATAGTGTTGGGGGGAAGTGCGTGTGCATGCATGTGTGTCCGTGCACGTTACCCTAGGACTTGAACTCAGGGTCTGGGTGTTATCCCTAAGCTTTTTTTGCTCAATGCTAGAGCACTCTACCAACTTGAGCCAAAGCTCCACTTCTGACTTTTTGTTGGTTAATTGGAGATAAAAATCTCAAGGACTTTCTTGCTTGGGCTGGCTCCAAACTGTGATCCTCAGATCTCAGCCTCCTGAGTAACTAGGATTATAGGCGTGAGCAACAGGCCCTGTACTGGTGTTGAACTCAGAGTCCTAGAATTATTAGGCAAGGCTATACTATTGAACTGTGTCTCTGGTCCTTGTTCTCACTGTTTATTTTTGAGATGTGGTCTCACTTCCTGCTTTGTGTGCACTTGGACTGCAATCTGCCATTTTATTTCTTACTAGTTATGTCTCAGATGACAAGTGTGTGTCCTGAACTTTTTTGCCCAAGTTGACTTGGAACCATGATCCTCTCATTTTCAATCAGGCACATAGCTAAGATAACAGGCAGTGTGTCCTGCCCAGCTATCAGCTGAGAAGGAAGATCTCATATGAACACCAGGGTTAACTTCAAACCTTGATCCTCTCCATCTCAGCTAGGATACAGGCATAAACCACCAGTGTTTGATTCTGTGAATTGATTTCAAAGCCTTTTGGTAGAACTAACTGGACAAGTAAATCTTGTGTTCTCTGGGAAGGCTTTTGTGTAGATGTTTGTAGAGAGGAGTTCTCCTTTGCCTATGGGCATCAGAGTCCTCACTTCCAAACTGAGGATGTTCAGGCCTAGAGAGACAGTATTTTCTCAAAGGCTTTAGAACTATACCTAGCTATGAGTTCTTGGTCTAAGCCTGAAGAGTTAAAATAAACCCCCATTTTCAGGCAGCCCCCGTTTTGTTGTCTGTTTAAACTTTGAGTAACCCAGGCCACCAATTATCCTGGCTAGCAGGACAAGCTTATTAGGGCCCAGCCGGTCAGGAACACTTCCCCTGCTTAACTCTAACCACCCCGGAATGCCTCGAGCCCTGAGCCAATCAGATTTGTACCTGTATCCTAATCTTGCTTGAATACCTGATTGCTGTAACTTGGTTTTTTGCCTTTATAAGCTCTGTGAAATCTCAGCTCAGGGCCTTCCTCCTAACCTCCACTGTGTCGGTGGTAGGACGAGACCCTATGTGCAGCTCACCTGAATAAAACCTTGCTTTTGCACTTCGAACATCTGGTTCTCCGTGGTCTTCTTCGTGGTCTTCTCGCGACTTGGGCATAACAAGCCTTGTTTTCAAAGTCCAGTATTTGACTTTTTTTTTTCTTGCTTGTCCTATGGCTTGAACTCAGGCTTGGGCACTGTCCTTGAGCTTTTTTGCTCGAGGCTAGTGCTCTACCACTTGAGCTACAGCTTCACTTCCTGCTTTTCACTGGTTAATTGGAGATAGGGTCTCACAGACATTCCTGCCTAGGCTGGATTTGAGCCACAATCCTTAATTCTCAGCCTCTTGAGTAGCTAGGATTGCAGGTCTGAGCACCCAGCTAGCATTTGAAATTTTGAAGAGGCGACCTGTCTTTGATCTCTTTCTTAAAAGTATTAACTCCCTTAGCGGCAATCTGGAAAGGCACATTTTGGGTCGCTAGCATTTATAATTTATGCAATTTTAACAGAAAGTTTCTTCCTTTTGTTCTTTTGTGGACAAGATATTAGTTCTTGAACTCTTGAGTTTGTAAATCGCATAATTTTTGTTTGGCTCCAGGCAAGAGTCATTCTATACTGTGACTGGTGTGCCTATCATCAGCTGTCATCCGGTGCCCACTTTTTCTACTAAAGAGTCATCCAGAAGGCACACAATTGATCCCGCACAAAGAATTCTGCTCTAGCAGCAAATGAATCATCCAGGGTGATAAATCCACTGAGAACGCCATGCAGCACATTCATTTTCCTAATTGTTATATACAGCCATAAAGAGATATGTTATTAATTCTCGGTTCCCATAGTGCCCCCAATACATTGCAAAGACTACAGTCTTTCTTACTGTAGATATGTAGACTAGGCATGTATGTGTGTATATATATATATGTATATATGCATATACATATATATATATATACGCACACATGCGCACCACACATACACACCTATCCTGGAGCTTGAACTCAGGGCTTGAAACACTGTCCATGAGCTTTTTCGCTCAAGGCTACCACTTGAACCAGGGTTCCACTTCTTTTTGATAGTTAATTGGAGATGAGAGTCTCACAGGTTTTCCTGTCTGGGCTGGCTTCAGACCCTGATCCTCAGATCTCAGCCTCCTGAGTAGCCTAGGATTACAGGCATGAGCCACCAACACCTGACTTGTAGCTATGCTCTTCCTCCCTCTACTTCACTCCACTCTGCCTTCTGAGGCAGAACGTAACTCACACTATTCACAGGTTGTTGTTTTTCTTAATAGTCATGTCTACTGGGTTGGAGAACTTTGGCCAATTGGAGTATGGACAGAGAACTCTCATAAACGATGCAAAATCAGCTTGTGACACTCATGTTCCTCCTGGAACACACCCAGGAGGCTGACATCTCACACACCTGAAACACAAAACCAAAACAAAAGAGAGTTTCTTGGTTCCAGTCTCTGTGGGTACCATGTGGTGGACAGCTGAGGTTGTGTAGACATGAATACTTGAGTTCTCAGTAGGCAACTAGAGGTTGGAGGTATCCTGCCCAGCAAACCCTAGGCTCTAGGCTCTAAGATCAATGCTTTAATAGCATTAAGAATAGGAGAAGGGGAATTCAGTGTCATTTGAGAACTGTTTCCAAATACATGTCGATGCTTTGGAAAGGTTTCAATATATCAGGTAGAACATTTAGATTAAAACAAAAACCCTCTACTACAGATTTCTATTATAATTATCCTGAAAGAGCAGCTCAAGGTTACGTGAGTGTCTCAGGTAAGATTGTGGCACACACAATCTTGTTATGTAATAACAGAACAAATTAATCATTGAGTCTTGTTAGTATCTGAATCCTTGTGTTATTCTAAAATGCATTTGTTCTAATTCTTACCCCCAAGGAGATGGTATTAGGAGATGGGCCTTTGGGAGGTGATTAGGGGATGAGAGCAGAACCTTCACGAATTGGATTAATGCCCTTCTAACAAGACACTCCCTAGAGCCCTATGCCCCTTCACCCAGACAGATGTGCAGGATGAAAAAGAGACCCTCAGTGCTGACTGAGTCAGTCACTGGTTTTTTTGTTAGAGTAGTTTTTTGTTCCATTAGGTTTAATTTGCTTTCTTGTAATTCAAGCTGACCTGGAACTCAAAATTCTCTTGCCTTAGACTCCTAAACCCTATAATTACAAATGTGTTTTCACCTTAAATTTTTACCCTTCAAAACTTAAGAAATAAGGGGTTCAAGTGGTAGGCTACCTGCCCCAAAAGCATGAAACCCAAAGTTCTAATTCCTGTATCATAAAAAACAACAACAACAACAACCAGGGCAGGGAATATGCCCTAGTCGTAAAGTGCTCACCTTGTATACATGAAGCCCTGGGTTTGATTCCTCAGCACCACATATATAGAAAAAAAGCTGGAGGTGGCGCCATGGATCAAGAGATAGAGGTGCTAGCCTTGATCAAAAAGAAGCCAGGGACAGTGGCTCAGGCCCTGAGTCCACACCCCAGGACTGGCAACAAAAACAAAACAAATAAACATAAACAACCAACAACAGCTAGGCGCTGGTGGTTCATGCCTGTAATCCTAGTGTCTCAGGAGGCTGAGAGCTGAGGATCATGTTTCAGAGCCAACACAGGCAGAAAAGTCCATGAGAATCTTATCTCCAATAAACTACTTAGAAAAAGGCAGAAGTGGCTCTGTGACTCAAGTGGTAGAACACTCACCTTGAGCACAAGGCTTGGGGACAGTACCCAGGCCCTGAGTTCAAGCCCCCAAACAGCAAAAAATCAAAGACATAAACAAAAAACCAAAACCAACATACTTGGGCTGGGGATATGGCCTAGTGGCAAGAGTGCTTGCCTCGTATACATGAGGCCCTGGTTCAATCCCCAGCACCACATATACAGAAAATGGCCAGAAGTGGTGCTGTGCTCAAGTGGCAGAGTGCTAGCCTTGAGCAAAAAGAAGCCAGGGACAGTGCTCAGGCCCTGAGTTCAAGGCCAGGACTGGCAAAAACAAACAAACAAAAAACCCATACTCAGTAGACGCTATGTTGAAAATGAACTATACAACTTGTGGGTGGGAACGGAAGGGAAAAACTGGGCAAGAATGAGGGGAGGAGTGACTGCTCCTGTCCCAAAAGAAATGTACTCATTGCCCGACTTATGTAAATGTAACCCCCTGTATAGCATATTTATAACAATGTTTAAAAATTCCCTTGAGAAATAAATGTCTACAATTTACAAATTATCTAGATTATAACATTTTTTTTTGTTTTTTTTTTTGGCCAGTCCGGGGCCTTGGACTCAGGGCCTGAGCACTGTCCCTGGCTTCTTCCCGCTCAAGGCTAGCACTCTGCCACTTGAGCCACAGCGCCGCTTCTGGCCGTTTTCTGTATATGTGGTGCTGGGGAATCGAACCTAGGGCCTCGTGTATCCGAGGCAGGCACTCTTGCCACTAGGCTATATCCCCAGCCCTAGATTATAACATTTTTATTTTTTTTATTTTTTTTTTTTAGTTTTCTTTTTTTGGCCAGTCCTGGGCCTTGGACTCAGGGCCTGAGCACTGTCCCTGGCTTCTTCCCGCTCAAGGCTAGCACTCTGCCACTTGAGCCACAGTGCCGCTTCTGGCCATTTTTTCTGTATATGTGGTGCTGGGGAATCGAACCCAGGACCTCGTGTATCCGAGGCAGGCACTCTTGCCACTAGGCCATATCCCCAGCCCCTAGATTATAACATTTTATTAGAGCTATCTAAATAGACTAGAGAAATATCCTTTATTTTTAATTTATTTTTATTTTTGCCAGTCCTAGGCCTTGAACTCAGGGCCTGAGCACCGTCCCCTGGCTTCTTTTTGCTCAAGGCTAGTACTCGGCCACTTGAGCCACAGCGCCACTTCTGGCTGTTTTCTATATATGTGGTGCTGGGGAATTGAACCAAGGGCTTCATGTATATGAGGCCAAGCACTCTTGCCACTAGGCCATATCCCCAGCCCCATCCCACAGATTCTTAGGTGACCCCCATAAAAGTTTGCTTTGGGCAGGAAACTGTACTCCAAACACTGACTCATATTATCTGAGTCATGAGATGTAAATATATTTCTCACAATGACAATTCATGACTTTACAGTGAAAACAGCCAACCAGCAGGCTAGCATACTTTGTTACCAGGCAGCATTTTCCTTTTCTGAAACAAATGCATAGGAATTACTGAATATCCAGAAACTGCTAGATGACCATGAGGCGATGACCATGAAGCAAGTCAGGACATCCACAACGTAGAGCACATCCAGCAGGGTCCAGTGGAAAAGACAAAGGACTCTTACAGATCAGAAAGCCAGTGTGGGATGCAGCAAGAAATGTGAGACACCCAGAGGATAACAACCGGGAAAAGGATAAGTGGAGATAGCGGTACCACTGGAGCTCCTGAGGGCGGGACTGTGGAAAAGACTGCCCTGGTAGTGGAAGAAGGCAGCCACCAAGATAGCAGCAGTGTGGGCGGGAGGACCGCACCTCCACAACTGGCCGGCTCTTCCCAGTGAGACCTTCACAGTGAGCTCTGGATGTACCTCTGCCAGGAGCCCATCACGACAACAGCCCAATGGAATGCAAGGAATTAGCCTTACCTTCAGAGGCTGATTTGTTACTCAGTCTCAAGCAAGCAAGTGCTGAATCAAAGCTAAGAAGAACTTCTTGAGGCTTCAAGATTGCTTTTTAACATAATCACTCTGTTCAAATCTCAGAAGTGTAAATTAAGCTGGGCACTGGTGGGTTCATGCCTATAATCCTAGCTAGTCAGGAGGCTGAGATATGAGGTTCTACATTTGAAGCCAATTTGGGCAGGAAAGTCCATGAGACTCTTTATCTCCAATTAACCAGCCACCAAAGTACCAAAGACAGAAGTGGAGCTGTGGCTCAAGTGATAGAGTACTAGCTTCAAGCAAAAAACAAAGCTCAGGGCTAACACCCAGTCACTGAGTTCAAGCCCCAGGACTGGCGTGCCGTGCACGCACCAACACAGAACAATACATCTGAATTGACAAGTCCTAGGAACTACACTCTACTCAGTGCTAAACATGGACTCTGAAGCTGAACATAGTGGTATACACCTGTAATACCAGCACTTGAGAAGTTGAGGTAGGAAGATTGAGGACAGCCTGCACTTCAGAAAGAGTTTAAGGACAGTGTAGGCTATATAACTAGACCCTACCAAAGTCAATTTTTTAAAAAAAATTGACTCTCCCATCTACTCAGACAAGTGAGCCACTATCTCTACAAAGAAGTTCTCTACAGGCCAGTTACTATCGGCAAGAGCTTGAACTTATACAACTAATTGCTTTTAAGATACCAAAAGCATAAAATTCTTCTGCCAATGATCTTTAATTCTGAGCATTTGCTGTATGCATTTCTCTTTTAAAGTGTGAATATGAGTGATGTTCATGCTGAAATTAACGTATCAGAAATATTTAAAATTGATTCTATTTTTTCGATGAATAAGGCTATGATTTAGTATAAGAATGTCTTGTCTAGAAAATTAAATTGATCTTCCTTCATTGAGACCACTTTGGGCAATGGAGTGCTCCTTTGAATGTTATGTGATGCCTCCACACAACACCTGTTCTTTTGTAGTACGTATCTGGCCTTCTGGGGGTGGGGACAACTTTTACTCACACCACAGTCTTTATTTGGTTCTCCCTTGGGCCTATGAAAAACATTTCCTGTGTAAAAATTTGCGAATATGGTTGTTTGCATACATTCTTATTGTAAATCCGCACATGGCAAAAAAAAAAAAAAGGAATATGGAAATCATAAAGCACAAACCATAAAAGCACTGGCTGTGTAGTAACTAAGCTTAGGGATAGCTTAAATGCGATGTTCAGTTTGTAAAAGGTCCTTCCTAATTTCTATAGTAAAGTCTTTGACACTTGAGCAATAGAAACAATACTTGATTTATTTTTGTAAGTATTTGAAGTATTATTTTAAATAATGACTGTCCAATGAATAGTTGTGAAATGTTTTTAAGAAAACTTTTTTCTGAAAAAAAAAATTCTGCCAATGAAGAGCGCAGGAGAGAAAGCTGCCATCGTTTAACACCAACATATATGTGCAACTTACTCACTCACTGATGGCGTCTGCAAGCCTTTCTTATGTCTGACTCTCCCAAACGTAAGGGCTACCACAATACCTTATATAATTGCGTTACAGCCACACATTTAAGATGTCTGATGGAACAAATTACTGTCACCACCAGACTGCTAAAAATGTAGCGAAGACTCACTTTTCTCTACAATCTTTAACTTCTGGAAGCTTTCCAGTACCTCCCCATTTAGTAATCTGGGTAAGAAGTCCCGTATTTGCATCACTTCAGTTGTCAACCGCTCCAGGTCCTTCTTTCTGACTTTAACAAATTCTTCTTTACTTCCAATGTGCTAAAAGGAGGAACAGATTCTTAAGATTACTATGTTTCTTTTCAGATATCTAAAACCAGCAGTCCAAGTCAACTTGCTCCTTTTCCTCCATGCCTCTCATATTTGTAACTGTTTCAAAAGCCTGTGCTTACCTAGTGTGCCTTTTGATAGAGGTTATATACAAAATAGCACTGAATACTTAATTAAGGCCCAGTCATGGAAATGGGAATCAAAACACTACAGCTGTGCCCACCTACAGTCAGGCATGACTTGGGCCCAGAGTTCTAGAGCAGCCTGGGCAACACAGCAAGGCAAGACCCCAGTTCAAAAAAAGAGGTGAGCTCATGAGCACCAGCCACTCAGGAGGCTGAGATCTGAGGGTGGTGATTCAAAGCCAGTGCAGGCAGGAACGTCTATAAGACTCTGATCTCCAAATAAGGAAGGAAAGAAGGAAGGGAGGGAGAGAGGGAGGGAAAGAGGGAGGGAGGGAGGAAGAAAAAGGATAGGAAGGCAGCAGGCAGGCAGGCAGGCAGGCAGGCAGGCAGGCACACAGGCAGGCAGACAGGAAGGCAGGAAGGCAGGGAGGCAGGGCTGGGGATGTGTCATAGTGATAGAGTGCTTGCCTAGCATGCACAAAGCCCTAGGTTTGATTCATCAGTACCACAGAATCCAGAAGTGGGGCTGTGGCTCAAGTGGTAGAGCTCTAACCTTGACCTGAAGAGCTCAGAGATAGTGCCCAGGTCCCTAAGTTCAAGCCCCGGGACTGGCAAAAAAAAAAAAAAAAGAAAGGAAGGAAGGAGGGGAGGGGGAGGGAGAGAAGGGAAGGGAAGGGGAGTGAGGAAAAGAATGACAGAAAGGAAGGTAAAAGAAAGAAAGCTAGAAGTAGAGCTGTGGCTCAACCTTGAACAAAAAAGGTCAGGGATAGAGCCCAGGCCCCGAGTTCAAGCCCTAGGGCTGGCATACAAAAAAGGGAGGGGATGAGGTGGAGAGAGACATACTGAAGGAAAAATAAGTGCATCCAGTGGTGGGCACCAGTGGCTCGTGTCTGTAATCCAGACTACACCCGGAATTCTCTCCACCCAGACCAGGCTAGGAACACGGGAAGCCCAAAGTCTGCAGCCGCAGCCTCAGGGACCTCCTGACCCAGTCTGAGGGTCTCTACTTCTGCCTCAAGCCCAGTCCTGTCGGCTGTGGGCAGGGAACGCTGGCCTCAAGCCCTGGACAAGGCCTTGAAGGAGCATGGAAGGCTGCAGCTCAACAGGCTCCGGGCAGGAGCACCACTGACCCGGGTAGCCTCAGCACCACCTGCCTCGCCCATGGCCACAGCCTAGGCTCCGTTAGCCTGCACCCTGTCCTTGGACCTCCTGCAGGCCAGAAAGCGTGGGAGTGCAACCACACTGAGTCCAGACAGAAAGCCTCGAGGCTCAAGTCTCCTGGAGTTTGCACCACATCCTCAGTGAAGAGAAAGCAATCAAGGGGTGGTCAGCGCGGTCCCCACGCAGTAGTGTCAGGTTCAGCCTGATGGTCAACTGCAAAGTGAGGACCAGGCATGAGTGTCTAGTGCTGAGTTGTTCCTGCTCCACGGGGCCCAGATGGCATGGTCTCTC